>NC_027749.1:30804375-30809313 GCF_000695525.1 Brassica oleracea var. oleracea | reverse complement strand
CCCCGTTTCCCGAGGATTTGCACACATTTAGAAATCTTCTCTGGGGCGGCCCGTACTTTTGGGGTTACTTTGCCCTCAAACGAGTTCTTTCTCGAACTCAGCCTGATTTGCCGGCTGAAGAAGATTTAGATCCAAGTATGGATGGGTACATTCCTTACGACATCCTGGTTGAGAGGGAGAGAGAGAGGTCTCCTAAGAACAAACATGTCGCTGTCGATGAAGGCGATGCTGCCGCTGACAGGTTGGAGCTTCCCATAGACGAATGATATCAAAACTGCCTTAACAACCAAGCTAGTGGAAGTGGTGTCTATCAAGTTAACCCGCAAGGGTTTGATGCTCTCAGCCCCGATCTTGATGCTTTCTTTTCTTCGATCGGGACTGACTTTGATCCGCTCCTGGCTGATGGTGAGGCTGCTGAGTCGTCACAGCTCAAGAAAGCCTCGCGGATGTGCAACATGGTTAGTTTTCATACTTGGCCAGCTTTCGTTTTTTTTTTTGCTAAATTTTTATTAACTCTGAAAATTTGTAGGGCCTTCATCTGCTGAACGAAGCCCTCAACGCGAGTTGCGCAGGAGTGTGTACAGTTCAATTCAGGCCGAAAGGGCTGAGATGGAGGTTGCTCGTTTAAAGGACGAGGCTGGGACGAACTCTGCAACCTTTGTACATAGATTCTTTTTACTGAAACTCAAAATTTGGCTTCAACACTAAATCCACGATCGGTAGAACATGAAACATAGGTCTTCCACATGTAAGGGGATCAGTTAATAAATGAAACAAAACAAAAAGTAACATGAAAAAGGTGTAAGATCTTAAATATCGGATTTTTACCCAAATTATTCAAAATCATCATAAAACAGGACATGAACAAGAACCGAATTTCACCCGATTAAATATCATCGTGTCCCAATATCCGAAGCAAACCAAAAATGAAATAACCAAACCGGAACCAAATCCAAATTCACAAATAACCAGTTGATATATCTTTTGAACAAAAACTACAATCGAACCGGAACTTGAACGAAAAAAAAACTAGAACCAAATTGAAAACCAAAATCCCTTAATATTTGTGAACAATAGATAGGTTTTTAAACTTTTTAACAAATAAATAATCCTACGCTTTCAAACCGCAGATCAAAATCTAATATATATATATTTTTTATCGACTTTATATTAAAACCCATAAAAGGGTGGAAGTTTACAAGCGGATTCGAGTACAAAGGGCCGAAGCCAAGATTATAAATTAATTTAAAGCCCTAAAAGGAAGAAAGAGATAAGGTTGAATGCTGATCATACACGTGTTTTCTTTTTCTTCCACGCATTCAATTCTGAGTGCTTCGCTGACATCACACCGTCTTCGTTCATCACCGAGCAGAGCAACTCCAAAACAACGCCGGTAAGATCCAGCTTGAAGGTTTTCTTCCATGGCTTTCTCGATCTCCGCTAGACGCCTTTTGCTTGTCGCCGGGACTGAGGATAGGATCTACGACCATCGGAGGAATAAGTTCTCAGAGCGCCAGTTCTGAAACATTCCTTGGATCACCACCTAACACGGCGAAGAGAATCCAGTTCTTCATGATCAGTTCCAGCTAATCCGCATCACTTGGCTTCCAGACAAGAGGAGACTTTACTCACGGCCGAATATAATCAACAAGTAAAGATTTATAACCCTTAGTTAGAAAGAAGAAGCAAACCGATAAGGTAAGAAGATCCAATCAGATCGCAGGTATGATTGCCATCTGGACAAGGTTTTTAGAAGGCATGATTAGGATGCAGAAAGATGGAAACAAAAAAATAAAACCGAACACTAGTCGGAGGTAAAACCAAACGAGTCGGACATATAATCCAATAAAACGAAATCTACAAGATCGGATTAAAGACCCAAAAACAAAAGAAAGACTTGGGTGGCGACCGATGGTTAAGAAAACCGGCGGTCACCAGATCAGAAATTTCTGTAGAGTTGAAACTCGAGAGAAGTTAGAGCGTTACACTTTGTTTTTATTTTATTTTCGGATTTAAATTAATAAAAATTTACAATAGAATCAAAGAAAGAAAGAAGGCAAAAGTGATTTTGTTTTGCCCGGTATGTCAGCCTTTTGATTCGAAACATTATCATCGACACATGTAGTAGACCTCACGGACGCTCTCCTCCAACCACTCAATACACACTTTTTTCCTTGCTTCCTCACCAAACTTCCCCGAGTAAAAGTCTCAAATATCCAGCTGCGCAAACCCTAGCTTCCAATCCAAATCATCAGACATGACGACGGTTCCAATGGATATCGTCAACGACCTCTTCCTCCGTCTCCCAGCGAAGAGCTTGGTCCGCTTCCGAGCTCTCTCCAAGCCCTGTTACCACCTAATCAACAGCCCCGACTTCATCTCATCCCATCTCAGCCGCGTCCTCCAAACCAACGACCACCTCATGATCCTCCTCCGAGGCGCTCTCCATCTCTACACGGTGGATCTCGATTCGCTAGACACCGTCTCCGACGTCGAGCACCCGATGAAACGCGGCGGTCCGACCGAAGTCTTCGGTTCTTGCAACGGTTTAATCGGGTTATCGAATTCCCCAACCGATTTAGCCATCTTTAACCCGTCTACTCGTCAGATCCACCGGCTACCTCCTTCTCCTGTAGATCTCCCCGAGGGTTCGAGCACCCGCGGCTACGTGTTTTACGGGTTAGGGTACGATTCTGTGAACGATGATTATAAAGTTGTGAGGATGGTTCAGTTTAAGCGTGACCCAGATGACGAACTTGGTTGTAGTTTCCCTTACGAGGTTAAAGTTTTCAGCTTTAAGATGAATTCGTGGAAGAGGATCGAATCGGTTTTGCCTCCGATTCAGCTCTTGTTTTACTTCTATTACCATTTGCTGTATCGTCGTGGCTATGGTGTTCTTGCTGGTAATAGTCTTCACTGGGTGTTACCTCGAAGGCCTGGTTTGATTGCGTTTAACATCATTGTGAGGTTTGATCTCGCCTTGGAGGTTTTCGACATTGTGAGGTTTCCGGAACCTATTGCTAACGGTGATGTTGATATTCAGATGGATATAGGTGTGTTAGATGGGTGTCTTTGTCTCATGTGTAACTATGATCAAAAGTATGTTGATGTTTGGATGATGAAAGAGTATAATGTGCGAGGTTCTTGGTGCAAGGTTTTCACGGTTCAGAAACCTAAAAGTGTGAAAATGTTTGCGTTTATGAGACCTTTGGTTTATTCCAAGGATAGGGATAAGGTTCTTTTGGAGATAAATAATACGAAGCTGGTGTGGTTTGATCTTGAGACTAGGAAGCTTAGTACTCTTAGGATTAAGGATTGTCCTAGCTCGTATAGTGCGGAACTTGTTGTGAGTAGCCTTGTTTTGGGATGTAAAGGAGATCTTGATAACATTAAGCACAGGAAAGAACAACGAGATAAAGAAGCTAGAGAATCTAAAATGTTGCAGAACAGTAAAAAGAGGTGGGAGGTTCTCTTCTTCTTCTTTAAGATATGATATGAGTTACTTTGTATTGGTATGCTCAATATCTTCTATTGTTGTTCATCTCAGGGATGATTTCCTGTCAAAGGGATTCAAACTGGTCTTATAAGCAAAAGCAAGAGAACAGCCAGAGAAGGTAAGTGTCATTGTGCTATTGTTAATGGTGTTTTCTCTTCTCTTTTTCATATCCGGGTGGACACAAGAGTTAAAAGACACTGTTTGATAAGAATTTTGATTGCGTAGAACATTCCCAAGAAAATGTTAGGAAAATAACTTTGGGATATGGCCATTGATCCAATGTTTTTATTAAGAATTTTTGATCTGCAAACCGCTATCATGGTTTGAATTTTCAGGGCTGGGAGAAACCGGAAGGAAGAATAGCTTTGAATACCACAGGAGATAGTAGTAATCAACAACTTAACAATAGCGTGTACAAAAGGCTTGGTAATAAACAACCTTAACAATGGTTTAAATCTGAAAAGAGAAGATACTTCAGTATGTATTTGAAGTGTACTAGGTTCTAAGATATGTAACTTAATATGTTGTTGCTTTCTGTAAATAGAGTGAAATCATAAAATCATAGTATGTAACTCTTTTAAAGCTTGTTACTGACTTATGGACGATGCATGAATTACGATGTGAAGAAGATTTTATAAACATGTCACACAAAAACTTGCATTTATAAGACAACAAATTGTGGTATTTCACACAAATTAAAAAACACAAATTAAAAACGCATTGTTATGAAAATAAGTAGAAAGTCTATATCTTTATTAGACAATAAGTAGTCCTTTATATAGGGAATTATATAAATATGAAACTAAGTAGCCATTTATACAGGAAATTACATAAGTATGAAACTTTAAGGACTTTACTCTGGATTGCCCCAGTAACTCCTATGTTCATTCTATTTTATCCCACCAATTAAAAACAATATAATTTTTAATATATTTTAATCAGAAACGTGGTGAAAATCGAAATTGCCCTTAATGAAACCAAGTATTTACAGGATCCAACCTAAACTATTTGACTCGACCCACTATTAGCCGGATCCTTAACCAGACCCGCGCGTTCCTTTCCATTTTCTCTTCCTTTGTCGTCTCTCACTCTCTTCTAAACCTTCTAAACCTGAAAATTGAAAAAAACTCCTAGAACCGACGAAAACGATGAAGCTCACCGCATTGACTGCTTCCTTCACTGCTTCTTCTCTGATCTTCCCTTAGTCTCTCGTGCCTTTCCTTGTTACTCTGATTTCATCATTTCCCCAAATCAGTCTGTAACCCTAGATTTGACGAAATCAATTGAAAAAATTGATCGAATCAAATGCTCCTGGAGCGTATTCTATTCTCCCGCTCCTTCTGTCGGCGACGCAATCGATGGAACCCTAGACTTCATCTCCCATCTCCTGTTTTCGTTCTCGTCTCTTCCGTGTAAAAGGTATGTTCTCTCTCCAATTTTTG
>NC_027749.1:30802291-30803667 GCF_000695525.1 Brassica oleracea var. oleracea | reverse complement strand
CATGAAGGGTTATCCTCTTGAGGATTTGTACGACACACTAGGAGAAATTAAGGTATGTGTTACGTGTTGTTTTGTTTTTATTAAGTGAGTGGAATACAATGTGTTTGATATTTTGTTTGGTATAAATTTTCAGGTTATTGAAAGTGTTCTTGTTCCTACTGTTGATGAGGAACCTCTCATGGCACGCTTAATGGATGGGGAGCCAGACTATGAAAATGAAGAAGGCGTGAGTAATTTGTGGAGCACGTGGTTGACTGTTAAGGAGAAGCCTATCTTTTGGCAAGAACTCTATGAGTTAGATGTGGCTGCAAGGGAGTTTCCTCAGAAGAAAGACAAAAGGAAAGTGCATGAAGAAGCATCCTCCTCTAATACAAGTTTGGAAGACGTTTTGAAAGAGTTTGAAGAGAGGTTGATGACAAGTTTGAGTGAAGTGAATGGGAAGGTGGAAAAAATGAACAAGAGGCTTGGGAAGATTGAACGTTGCCAAGTTGTTTTAAAAAAGAGGTGTAAAAGGATGAAGGCAATGGAGAAGAAGCTTGAGAAGATTGAAGATTGCTAATATTATTTAAAAAAGAAGAGTGCGTGTGGGGATCGACTCAAAATGGCAGTGCTTTACTTCTTAGGCATGATTATCAGAGCGAAGGGAAGGTATAATGCCCCGTTCGACCATTTCATATTAAGAATCGTCAACGATGTGGAGGTTTGTAAAACCTTTCCTTGGGGTTTAAGGAGAACAATGACGGTTTCGACTATCAAGGCATGGATTATGACTGCGGTGGACAGCCGAAAGAACAGCAATGGAGCGGACGCAGTGATGAAGCATCTGAAAGGGAAACCTAAGAATAATGTCAACTTTCCCGGGTTCATAATTCCTTTGGAGGTAAATTTGATTTATCCTTATGATTTTTTTTTTTTTCGAGTGTATTTTTTTTCTTATGATTTTTTTTTCTTTTGACAATCAGATTCTGGCATTTGAGTGTATTCCACCCCTGAAAGCACGATTTAGAGAAGGTGTAGAAGGTTGTATGAGTAAGTGTCCGAGGATGTGTAAAAAGCGGTTCCAAAGTAACAACATGAAGGGTTATCCTCTTGAGGATTTGTACGACACACTAGGAGAAATTAAGGTATGTGTTACGTGTTGTTTTGTTTTTATTAAGTGAGTGGAATACAATGTGTTTGATATTTTGTTTGGTATAAATTTTCAGGTTATTGAAAGTGTTCTTGTTCCTACTGTTGATGAGGAACCTCTCATGGCACGCTTAATGGATGGGGAGCCAGACTATGAAAATGAAGAAGGCGTGAGTAATTTGTGGAGCACGTGGTTGACTGTTAAGGAGAAGCCTATCTTTTGGCAAGAACTCTATGAGTTAGATGTG
>NC_027749.1:30794344-30801228 GCF_000695525.1 Brassica oleracea var. oleracea | reverse complement strand
TTTTTCTAAAAATAAATAATAAGACGAAAACAAAAGTTCTTTGAAACATGCATACTACATAGTAATTCAAAGTAGTTCAAAGTAGTTCAAGGTAGTCCAAAGTAGTACCTAGTAGTCCATATTACACATAGTAGTTCACAGTAATACCGAGTAGTGCAGTGTTACCTAGTACAAGAGTTCCATGTTACTCAGTGGGGGAAAAAGTACTTCCACATTCAAAATACTCATGCAAACGTCCGCCTCTCCTTCCCCTGCCCCTGCCTCTTCCCCTTCCGTGTCTTCTTCTTCGTCCACGAGATTCTCCGGCTGATGGAAACCTTTGCTTTTGAGTGGGTCCTTTCTTTTTATCGTATACCGGGGGGAAAAACTTTAAGTGCTCGAATCTCATCAGGTATGACCTATTCAGACATATGAGGAACTGGATAAATCGTCCTACAGTATGCCAATGCCCACAACTCCACCAAATAGGATTTTGAACAAAACTCTTGTAGATGAAGATCTCTTCCTACGCTCAAGAACTTGGCAGCAGCAGCAGCATGAACACATGAGATTTTGTCTAGATCAAAACACCTGCAGGTGCACATTTTTCTTCCCAAATCAACCGTATAAATCTTTCCGTCACTACCATCGACATTGTACTCAAGGTGGAAGCTGTTTATCTCTACAACATCTAAACACCTCGCTTCCAAACATCTTTTTGACAACTCCTTTTCCACTGTTGGCACAAGCTTCTTTGTGACTGGTATTTCAGCTGCCTTCTTCATATGTTTGTTAAACCATTCAGTCACTTTCTTGATGATAGCATCAATCATCGGTAGCATGAAGAATTTCCTCGCTTCTCGAAGAACACCATTAATGGATTCTGCTGCATTAGTTGTGTTAACATTGTATCTGTCTCCTTCAAAGTAACATCTTGCCCATTTTCTCACTTCAACACTTTTCTCCAGATACGCCGCAGTAGAAGGATACCTTCTGGAAAAGGCATCGTAGAGATCATCAAACTCAGCCACTGTATAAGCATGTGCACACTCTGTAAACTTGCTTGCGCAAGCGTCTCTATTGTTGAAAACATGTCCTTTGACATTTTGAGACAAATGCCAGATACAATACCCATGTGCAGCCATTGGGAACACCTCACGTATTGACTTGATCAAGCTCGCATTTCTATCCGAAAGAAACACCAATTCGCCTTCATCTGCTATCACTGACCTCAACTTATTCATAAACCACATCCAGCTTTCGTCTTTCTCACCATCAACTACACCAAATGCGATAGGGTAGTGGTGACGATCCGGATCTTGAGCCGTCGCAACAAGCAGAACTCCACCATAAACATGCTTAAGATGTGTTCCATCCACAATGATAACTTTCCTCATCGCTGCGAATCCTTCTATGGAAGCTCCAAATGCGAAAAATAGATACTTAAATCTTTTCGCCGCATCCACTTCAACATAACTTACTGAGTCACGATTCTTCAACTTAAGCATGTACATGTAGGAGTGTATCATATAAAAACTCTCTTCCGGAGTACCTCGGACTTCATTAGCAGCCATCCTTTTTTCTCTCCATGCTGTGGCATACGACACATCAACACCAACCTTGTGGGTAACCATACTGATCAGATCAGCTGGTGTTGGTGTGTCATATCTACCGGGATATTCTTCACTCAAAACAGATGCGACAACATGTGGTGTGCCTCTCCTTCTGTTTCTAAGGGTACTTGTAGTTACTACTGAGCATGTATGAGACTTGTTGTAAGTTCTAACCGTCCAAAGATCTGAATTCTTAAGCTTTACTACACGCAAATACCACTTGCAACCTTCTTTGGCTCCTCGACATTTTGCCACAAATCTCACAGTATCGGACTTCAATGTTTCATACTCAAAACCATTCTTATGTGCACCCCTCTGAACTAGAACTTGCATGGCTACCTTAGTTCTGAATTCTTGACCCTTAACCAAATCGAGACCATCATCCCATTCTTCTTCTACTGCAGCTGTGGCTTCAACTCCTCCTCTTGCAGCTGCAACTCCGGCTCTTGCAGCTTCAACTTCCGCTCCTCCAGCTTCTTCTTCCACTCTTACTTCTGTTCCTTCATACCCATGCTCTAAATTCTCATGCATCTCAATGTCTTCATGTTGTTCGGGTGTGTAAAGCGCGACCACACCATCCATCTCATGATCCTGATCAGTTCCATCTTGCTCAGTGTCATCTTCCTCGGTCCCATCAGAAAGACCAACATAGCTATCATCAGTCTCATCATCATCTCCTAAAAGTGACATACCACCATATGTATCATCCATGTCGCTGCTGATCTCCACATGTAAAACACTTCTACATTTATCATGATTTACTTGCATGAGATAACCCAAAACGTCTTCATCACACCAAATATATGATGGCTTGTTCGAATACAATACCATTGGAAAGTAACTAATCTTCACCATCCCATCTCCATTTGCCTTAATCTTTCTGCATATACTTTCAACCAATTCAGAATACATAATCTCTTCCACAGCTGTCTTCATCACTAGAGTGTGGATTTCATCTTCTCCCGAGATCCATCTTCTCTCACCCCCATCTTTGATGTAACTTCCTCCGTAATCAAAACATATGATTGTAATAGGTGAGGCCATAGATTTCCTGAAACAAAAATTATGATGAGTTAACCGTTTAAAGAATCTAAGTTGTCCAAGATCTTTGGTACATACTCTATTTAGTAATACAAGTAATACAGATTGTAGCTTAGTAGTACTAGTAATTCCAGTATTTTCTATAAATTTTCATTTTTGTTGATTTAACCCTTTTAACTAACCCAGGGGGTATTATACAACCCACAATATCGTCTACCAATATTGTAATGTATTATTTTGGTTTAAAACAGTGAAAAATAAGTAGAAATATACAAAATAGTCCTAAAAAAACATCATTTTCATACCAATATACCTAAAACTTTAATCTTTCATCGGTTTAAGTATGTTTAATCAACAAATAACATGTTACAAAACCCACATTATCGTCTAACACCATTTTTATGTTTTTTCCTATCAAACTCGTGTTAAAAGAATCGTGTTAAAAGAAGAGAACCTTCTTCAAATTTTATTTTCATTTTTCTTTGAAAACTTTTACGATTTTTACAGCTAAGTTTTTATTTTTTTCGTTACCCATAACACATAGAACATAAGTAGTATATTAGTATGAAAATTTCATGAAAAAATCGTACCAATTTTCGTCAAAATAACCTCTAAAAAACGCCAATGGAGCTTGAAGGGGAAGAAGAATTCGCAGGTGGTTGGAAAAAAAGGAGCAGGATCTGAAAAAAAGGAACAGATGGACACCTGTGGGAAGGAGAGAGGTAGATGGAGTGTGGGGTCGCTTGTTAGGTGTCCATTAATTATGGACTTTATGTGGGAAGATGAGGGGTCTGCTTTCTATTTTTAAAATTAGAAAGTAAGGTGTGGGGTCCGTGTTTTATTTTAAAAATTAGAAAGTAAGGTGTGGGGTCAGCAAGAAATAGATAATATTATAATAGCTGAGGGTAATAAAGAGAAGAGAAATATGGTAGGGTAGTTAGAAAAAAAGTAGGGTATTGAGAATACAAAATTTCCAACTGGGTCAATATAGATTACTTTATAAACTTTAATACAATATGGGTTAGGAAATACAAAGACATAAGAATATGGGCCTTCGAATATGGGCTTCCACCAGACCTTGGTTTATAACACTTCCCCTTGGAAGACCATCTTCGAAGTGGTTTGTAATACGCTTTGAATGTTGCCTCATTAAAACCTTACCAGGAAAACCCAATGGAATAAAACCATGGTGAAGGAAAAATAGTACAACACGTATTACTCCCCCTGTTGAGTACATCTCTGGATGTCAATAACGCCTTAATAATTAGATCCACCAAATCCTCGCTTGAGTGAACTTGGACGGACAAATAACCTGTATCACCAAAATAATTTACCCTTCTTCGGGTAAGTTAGTATCAAATGGACCCAAGTCTTTAGTTCCATTTAGGTAACAAAAATATGTATAATCTCGTTCTAGTGTCTTTGGGTCAATCATGAGCTATATCTAGCTAATAAATTACAGGCAAATTATTTATCTAGCCTTGTATGGCTCGCCAAATCCGTCAAAAATTTATGGCACTTAGACATGGCATTTCGGGACTAATGATCTCCTCATTTTCTTTATTAGAGCCGAAATTATCTTTTCTAAACTGAGGAACCTTATAATTATGGGACTTGTCAATTCGTAAGCTTATTCCATATCAAACTTCTTGAGCATGTTATCTATGTATGTCATTTGATGCATAAAGATTTTCTTTTCAAGGTGCTCAAAGTATAATCCAATATATAATCTTGTTTTTCCAAAACCTTTCATGTTGAATTCGAATTCTTTCTTGATGTATTCTATCTTTGGGAAATTTCTCCGGAGGTTCCTAGGATATTCAAGTCATTCACATAAAGATATTCAATATTTTTCTCGAGAACTTGATGTGATCGGTAGTTCGATACCCTCTGGAACTTTCACATAAATTTCGTTGTCCAGTAGACCGTATAGATATGTATTTTATTTGCCAGACTTATAAGGAATCAGAATGTCGTTGCATCCACCACATAGGATTATTTCTCCTTTATAATTGATTCCAGGTCTTTGTTAGAACCTTATGCAATTTCGCCATTCTTATTATGTTTTTTCACCAAAGACTTACTTATGTCCAACTGGTTTGACTACATCTCTTCTCTTAAGAGATTTCATATACCACGTCTTATATCATTATCAATTTGCTTAATCAATTTCCCTGAGTAATTTCTCTGAGTGCACTCTATGATAGACATTGGTTTCATGATCCTTGCTTTTGTCAAGCACTTTTGTATTCAAATATTATATCATCATCGACGCGATATTATTTTACCGGTTCAATTTATAATCAAGACATGACATAATGCATTTAGATCTTATTATTTTCAGGTACCTGATCTTTATTCATGGTCATGTCTAAGGTTTCCTTTGGACAACCTTAATTTCGGATCTGCCATTTCAATTTTATGCTCTTCTCATTTTCGAGTTTTACATGTATGGAACCGTCTTATGTTAACTAAGTCCAATATCAATTTTATTAGAGCATAACCCGCTGGTATATTTCAGTTTGGGTCATAAAACATGTATGGCAATTGACTTGTTTAAGTTCTGAGAATGATTCATTCTTTGGACTCTTATTCTATATTCATATTTGAGGATCATTATTCATTCTCGAAATCGTTTACCAGCTTATTATTTCTCTCCCTGATGTTGGATATACGGATTTATCTAATCCATAGCTTAGCCTTAATCATATCTCCCGTGGCCTTATATATTCTTATGGAGATTTATATCCAACTTCATACTTAACCGGAATGGCATGACCGGGTTTCCAATCATTAATCTCTATATAACCTTTTTGTTGTGCAATTTTGTTTTCAGATTTGATTTTGGCCGAGTTCTATTTGGGCTATTGTTGTCGTGGATGCTTAACTTATTTAGGGATTTTGGGATTCTCTGATTCTCCCCCTCGAGATAATAACACTTAGTGTTCATTTATCTCGTATTGAATCCCAAACTTAGGTAATTTAATACCAAATTTTGTTCCCTTAGACAATAATTTTGAAAACATCATGCATTAAATAAATCAAAGTGTGCAACAAATAGCCAGAAATAAATTAAGTCTGATTAAATTAATAGAGATTTAAATTCGACCAAGATAGATTATTCAAAAGACTTTGGCCAAGGAATTTTGGCCAAGGGGATTCGGCCAAAGATGATTTTACCAAAATGCTTTGGCCAAGAGATTCTATTAGTTTGACTAAAGTTCATATTTGGCCACTAGAAATTTCAATTTGGCCAAGCTTTTGCCTTCGGTCAAGTCTTTTAAAGGTTGGCCAAGAGAATTTAGACTTTGCATTTGATTAAGATTTAAGCTAAGCCACGCTTCTACATTTGGCCAAGGCTTTAAAGATCATGTGATTGTTCATTAGGCCAAATATAAGTTCCGGCCAGGCCAAATCCGAATGGTTCTAGGATTCTTATAGATTTCGGCTAAAGAGTAATTTTATGATCATATTTTAAGTTTTAAACAAGTGATCATGTCTTAAAATTTGGCTAAGATTTCATTTGGCCAAAGCTTTGAGAAACGATCCTACAAATGTTCATATGAACATAGTCTTGGCCAAGCCAAATCCAAACAGTTTTAGGATTTGGTTATGTGTTTCGGATTTGCTAGATTTTTCAGCATATGATTCAAGGTTTAAAAACACATATAGGCCAGGTAATGTAATCGAATCAAGTTTAGCGTATGATGAAGTTTTGATCCTACGGCCAAGCTTTTAATCATGCGGATAGGATTTCATACAATCTCTATATTTCAAACAAGCAAGGCATCATTTTCAAACAAGTAATCAGCTAGCAAATCAGATTTGGATCATGTGAGCATGTGACTGAGCAAATTAAATCTAGGTTCCATGCTGCATGCAATCGGATTTTATCTTTAACAATCAATCCAGATTTTAATTTTTTAGCATGCGAGCTAGGCGATCAATCAAATCAGATTTTGGGTTTGAAGCATGCGAATCAGATTTTAGGTTAAATTTCAAATCCTAATTCTAATAGGATTTAGACACAAGAACATGTAACTATTCTTAGTCTAATTAGGCAACCTCAAACATGTATTTATGCAGGAAAAATATCAAGTTATACAAGCATAAAATCGGCCAAGACAAAAACCCTAATAACTTTGTAACAACCTTGTAACAACCTTCCTATTTTTTTTTCAAGGGTTCTAGGTTTTAGCATGCAATTTCAGTTTTAATGTTCATGTTTCGATTTCTAACATTAAAACATTT
>NC_027749.1:30771651-30794165 GCF_000695525.1 Brassica oleracea var. oleracea | reverse complement strand
TTTCTATCAGTTCATACGAAATATGCATGATGCAATCAATACAGTAATGCACAAACAAATCTCTCGGCCAAGTCAAAGATCAAGCCACACGGCTACTTGATGGAATCAAGTCATTACCATCCTAGCATAAGATTCTAAGTGTAATTACAATCAATTAATATGATTAAATTAGGTTATGTATGAATGATGCAACAAGCCGCACGGCCACAAGGTATGATCAAGTCTAGAACAATTAACCTAGCATGTAGTTTCAGTTTCAACCGGATTATACAGTTTCAGATTCAAGTATTTGATATCAAACAATCAAGACTAGGTTATATGGAAACACTTATCCTAATGATTTTAATTGATCAAGTGATCAATCTCGATTAGGGTTTGGGGTATCGAACTTTTGAGCTTCGATTTACTCTTTGGGGTTTTGATCTATTACCCTATGGTTTTTTATTCATAAAAGATTAGGGTTTTATGGTTTTAATTCTTTATCAAAGCTAGTAATTTCGATTTCAATATGATCAAATTCAATCTCAATTAACATTCAATTAGTTTTAATCAATCAATCATATTTCGAATTAGGGTTTATGCAAAAATCGAATGTGTTTTAGGGTTTTAGGTTTTCGAGTTTGATCTTAGATCAAGGGGATTCGATTTGAGATTCAAAACCATTAAAGATTTCGATTTTAATTGATCAAGTGATCAATCTCGATTAGGGTTTGGGGTATCGAACTTTTGAGCTTCGATTTACTCTTTGGGGTTTTGATCTATTACCCTATGGTTTTTTATTCATAAAAGATCATGAGTTTGTCTGAGCTAGGATCGGACTGAGATCGTCTGTAGGCTGAGCTGAGACGGATCGGGAACGCCTATGAACTCCTTTTGATCTGATTGGAAAAGAGAGTTTGATCGCACGGGCAGCAACTCCTCTCGGCTTGAACTCCTTGTTGATATTAAATTTTAATTCTCTCGGCTCATGAAACAATACGAGGATCATTAGATAACATGGACGCCAATAAGATAACATGAATCAAATAAGGTATGATAAATTTATCTTGCACAGGAGTTGAGTTCGGCTAGAAAATCCTTGTTGGAATCGGATTTGGTTTCCAAATCAAATCGGTGTGCATTGTATCTGTGCGTGAGGGCGCGTCGGTGGCCAGATCAATAAGCGGTTTGCACTGACGGATTCGCCTCGGCGAGAGCTTCGATTTGATATCTTGATCTTTTTCTGATTCCTCACGGTTTGAGAGAACGGTCACTTTGAAGTTCCGAGGCAGATTCCTTTGCGTTTAGGGTTTGATGATTTTCGGCTGAGTTGAAGAATATTTCGTGGGGGCTTAGGGCTAGAGGCTATCGTGCTGATAACGTGTTATGAAAACAAGGGGAAAGTCTATATCTTTATTAGACAATAAGAAGCCTTTTATATAGGGAATTACATAAGTATGAAACTCTAATACAATATTGATTAGGAAATACAAAAACATAAGAATATGAGCCTTCGAATATGGGCTTCCACCAGACCTTGGTTTATAACAATGTATTAATATTTCTATTTTCCTTGCAAGAAATCGACTCCTTTTGATATTTTATTCTACGTTTTGATATTGAATTAGATTTTATTTTTTTTTAACTTGAATTAGATATTTTGTTTCGTTATCTATAACAGAAAAATGGTTAGTGAAACGAGATTCCATTTAAGGTAGAGAGTAGTAAAATATAGGGTAAATTTTCTAAATAGTTTTTTCTGATTTTTATTTCCAAAATAGCATTCCAAAGTCTAAATGATCAAAATAAGGTTTATTAACAGATTAAAGGACGTTTCTATCTTCATTCATAATTTTAATTAATTAGTTAGTTAATATATAAAAATAAATAAATATTAATAATGATAAAATAATAAAATTAAAATGTTTCTTTTTCAAAATGTTGTTTTCAAAATGCTTTTTCCCGAAAAAAAAATTCATTTCACAACTTTTTCTTATTCACAATTTTTATTTCAAAACTTGTATTTATGAGATTTTATTAAGAATCATTTTTTTCTTTTAAATTTTTTCTTAAAATTTCCAGAATATGTATGATTTTTTTATGGATTTAATTTTAGAAAAAAATTCCTAAATGTGTTATATCTTCTTAAATTTGTAAAGAAAATAATTTGAATTCATAAATTTTCAAAAATGTGTAATTTGTCTTCTTCGGTGTAACTTGTGTATATTTTAAGAAGATTTCCTAAATGTGTATGTCATTTTCTTTATTGACTATATGCATATTTAGAAAAATATCATTCAATATATAACACCTTTCAAGAATTACGTTAATAATTTTTAAATATGCATAATATCTGTTATAAAATGTTAGATATTAAATTTATAAATGTATTTCAGTTTTTTTTAAACCGTTATACATATTTAAGAATATTTTTTTAAATATATATATAATTCTAATTCAATAATATATTCATAAATATATACTTATGAATGTCTTCCTAAATACACATTTAAAAATGTATATTAAATACACATTATGAAAATTTTATGAAGATATTATATATATTTATCAATATCTTCTTATATTTTAAGAAGATTTTATATTTATCAGAAATGTCTCCCTAAACTCAAATTTAGAAAGATATTATACACATTTATGAACTTCTTTCTAAATTCAAATTCAGAAAGATATTATGCATATTTATTAAGTTTTATTTTTAGTTTTTAAGAACAACTGTTTCATAAAATACTTTGAAAAATAAATTCAAAATAAAAACTTCCAAAAACAAATTTCAATATTTAAAAAAAAAATACTTATTTAAATATTTATTTATTTAAATATTTTTATTTTTAGTATATCCATAAAATATATATAATTATCATTTACCTCTTTAATAAAACATATTTTGATTATCATTTTATTTTAATGAAATATATTTTTGGACGTCAAATATTCATTCTACTATTAAAGTTTATGGAGATTTGAGTAACCATACTGAAATAAAACAACCAACAAAACAACTAGTCATATGAAAAGATATAGCTATTCAAGCTAAAAAATATGAAGTTCCATTTGTCTCTTTGGATTATGACATATCCTGAAATCTTCTATTCTAGTAGTTGTATGTCCTATAAGAAATTTGGCCATGCCTCTGGATCCCTTAGCATTAGTATCAAATCTAAGTGCTGGTATGTTGAATGATGTAACATGTTTTTCATTGCCATGCATACTGTTTCCTACTTTATATGCAACTAGACTAAGAACTTTATATATATATAAATTATTTTATGTATTATATGTTTTTACATATTATATTATGAAATAATAAATATATATTGAATAATTAAAAATCAGTAACTATTACATATATACTTAAATGCGAACATATAAATCAATTTTACTAATCCTAACAATAATATTTTTATTTGATAGGATATATAATTAAATTTAAATGATATTAACATATATAATATATATTTAATATTATTGTCTATAAAATAATGTTTTATACTCAATGTTTTTTTGATCATTTGTATCTTTACAGCAAAAACTTTAGATTTTAGATTAGTAATAACAAAAATTTTACTGTGGGATTAATAGTATTAGTAATTTATAATTTTTTAAAAAAATTAAGTTGTCAATGATTGTTCAAAGCTTTTATCAGAAAAATAATTTCAAAGTAAATTTCAAAATTGAAATATTTATGTATTTTATATGGTATATAATTTAATTTAAAACGATATATATATAATCTTAATAATTAATTAAATTAGACTTTTTAATTATATGATTTTGTAATCATTTCTATTTTGTCATAACAAATATTTTAAACCATGGATCACAAAATTTGAATGTGAGAACTTTAATAGTTTTAGTAATTTATAGTCGTTTAAAAAAATTCAATGTATAACATATATAGAAAAATCTATTTTTTATTATATGGTTAATGTTGTTGTTTAATTTATTTTAATAATTTAAAATTAAACAAATATGATAGAAGATAAACTAATTTTATCAAATCTTTATTATTCAAAATCATTAATTGTCATATATACTTTAGTCACATTAGGCAATTCTGGAACTTTTATTTAAGGAAATAATAAATAACATTAGTAATGAATTTATGGTTAGTTTAATAAAATATTTATCATATAATTAGTTGGACCAACTTATTTCTCTAGTGATTTTAAAAATCATCCTAGTGATGACACATAGCTACAAAAAGAAGTTGTAATGTCTCTCAATTAATATATAGTAGATTTAGTAAAAAGTTTATTATATAATTAGTTGGACTTTAGTGATTTTAAAAATCATTCTAGTGGTGACACATGTTACAAAAATAAGTTGTAATGTTTCTCAATTAATATACATGGGATGAGGATTCTACTTGGCTATGATTTCTTATATTCATAAGTTGTATATGTTTAGTGATATTAACTACATTCGTCCATTTTCACTCGAAATCGATGTAAAGGTCCATGTAAAGGTCCAAAGATCTATCTATCAAACATATATTTTCCATGTATAAGACTTGAGATGTTACTACAGTTTTTTTTTAATTATCCTCGAATATTTTTCTAAAATTTAAAATGTCTAAAAACCAATTATTTAGTTGGAAAAGAAAGTTATAGTATTATTAACAAGTATTTTAACGTTAAAACCTCTCAACTAAGTATGTTTCGTATAAAAACCCTCAAACTAAGTATTTAATGGAAAACCCCCTAAACTAATCTATAGTGCCGGTCAAAATTACCACTACTGCCGGTAAATTTTTAGTTTAGGAGAAACATAGTTGAGGGGTTTTACCATTAATATCTAAAAATCTAAAAAAAATCAAAAAATGTAAAAATATAATAACATTATCTAAAATTTAATAACTTCAATTTTCAAAATTAGCATTTTATAAATTTATGCAAATAGATGCGTTTAATTTGTTTTAAAAATTAACATTACATATGTATAAATTGAAAATGTGAAAAACCAGAAAATATATATATAAATTATCTAAAGATTTACCGATAGTAGTGGTTCTTTTTACCGCCGGTAGAGATAAACTAATTATCTATAAAATTAGTAACTAACATGTTCAAAATTAGCACTACAGATAAATTATGCAAATCGATGAGATAAATTTATTTTAAAATCCATATTATATATTGGAGTTAAAATCCGTAATTATAATTTGAAAGTGAATAGAGTAAAGTTTGGTCTAACAAGGTGATATTCATTGGTAATGATGCGACGCTGGTCTTTTATTGACATCTATTTTTGGGGCGAAAAAATTGGTAAAGCGAACTACTCTCAAACAAAGAAAGGTTGCAAAAAACTCGCTCGAATTCTTCAGGGGAATTAATGTTTGTTTTGGCTATAATCCTTTGTTTTAATTTATACATATATAATGTTGATTTTAAAACAAGTCAGACTCATAAATTTACAAAAATAAATTAAAATGCTAATTTTGAAATTTTAGTTACTTTTAGATAATTTTAATATATTTTGGATTTTTGAATTTTTATTTTATTTTTATTAGCTAGTGTAAAATCCCTAAACTATAGATTTACGGATACTGTAAATAAAATGTTTAATTCCTTAAATAAAGTTAGTTTAAGGATTTTTCTAGTAAAATGAATGGTTTTAACAAACTTAATTGAATGGTTTTTTTTTGTTTGATCAAACTTAATTGAATGGTTTTAACATTAAAAATCCTATTAAAAAAGAAAAGATTTTACACATTGCCCAAGAGTAAAATAAGTAAAAAAGACCGAATCTCTCTTTTGTTTTCTGTTGGCTTCCTTGTCGGATTAAACGAGGAATTGTTTCTATACCCAATTAAAAACAAGGGCTAATTTGGTGAGTAACCAAAATCTCAATGAAAATGAAGAAAATGACACTGATTTTGACATTATTAACTTACAAACTGTTTGTCCTTATTTGAGCCAGTTATACCCTTTTCTTTAACAAGTACCCGGTGAAAAGAAAGACAATGGATAACGTCGTTGATTGTAGTTATGGACACAAATAAAGCACAACAAATTATAATCTTATTACGTAATAAAGTCTACATCCAACACTTATTTACCATATAGTACATAGTATGAACTTATGTAGTATAAAATAGTATGAAATATATTTTAGTGTTGATAAACATAAAATATACAAATCAATAAATTAGAACATATTATACAAATGATTTACAATATAATATATAATATAGTACAAGTAAATGAAATTTTCAGAGTATTTTATTCTATATCACCAAAATAATATAGGACACCAACCCAATCAGAACCCCTACATAATAAATAGCATCCTAAATCCACTCCCAACCCCTAAAAACTAAACCCTAAACTCTAATCACTAAACCCTAAACCCAAATATAAACCCTAAATTCAGATATAAACCCTAAACCCAAATAGAATGGAACAAAATAAATAGAATAATACATATTAGAAAAAATTGTTTTGTATATTGCCTAAAATTTATAGTCGAAAAGATTGACAACAACAACAATCTGGTTCCTTCTCAGGACTCAATGGTTTAAATCATGTTTCATATAAGTGCACACATCTGTTCATTCCACCATATTGTTGGTCTTTCTTTTCATGTTAAGATACAAATCTATTCCATCTTCATACTCACTCATATGGACTAGCTTTAAAAATGAAATAGAAACAACATTTTCATACAATAAACTCACAAACTTGTGGTTACCTTAGTTTACTAAAACTGATTCGGACACACACGATGACGTATGGAAGCATATTAAAAAATCTAAGAGAAGCAAACCAACTAGCCTCCGTGAAGTTTCATCCGATACTACACGTCATCGAAATCAAATCAGAAACTGTGAAGCATTCAACTGCGCCAACTGATCATCATCCAATGCAGACTTTATAAGCTCGATACACCGTAAGTTGAAATAATTATTCACCCGCTTCTTCCCCATTGGCTCTAACCCTGTTTCAAACATTCTGCTTGGCAGCCCCAATTCATCCATGACAACCTGAAACATGAAAACCAAAACCATAAGTTTTTAGTTAGAACATGCAACAAGCATACGAACACACAAGGCAATACGGTTGACCATGTTCTAGTTGGAATACAGAAGAGAAGCAAACATAAAAAATGAGAAGGTGAAGGTGAAGGTGTCCTCGTACATGGAATGCCAATAGAACAACGAATTAATAAAATAACACAACTACTTCAAATAGTATTGCACTCAAATAGTATAGCATTCAATAATATATCACAAGTTGAGCATTTAAACGCAGTATGAGGTAACATAATAGGCTATTATTAATAGCATTAGCGACCAAATATTATAACATACAAATGGTATATCACGCACGCATCTGAAAAGCACATTTTCAAATAGCATACTAGGGAAATAGAATAGAGTATGCGTAGTGGAATAAAATGAGGGGTACATCTCTAGAAAAGAGAATGTGTACTCAATGACCAAACTAATAGGTGCATCATCTGGGAAGAACACAAGCGTAAGAAGCCGACATGCAAAAGAGAGGTTATATTTTCCCACAAACTGAACAGGAAAACAAGATAGAGGATATGCAATACGAAACTCAGCCAATCGAACAGAAAAATCAGATCTTACAAAATGTGAACGATTTTCGGAAGGTGATGAGACTTGGAATTTGAACGCGCCGTCTGAAGGCTCGGATCCAACTGGCTCGTCGGTTTCGAATATGTGGCTATCGGAACCCGTGAAATTGATCAGGTCACAACGGAAGATCATTTCGGCGGTGAAGAAACTGAAATCTACGGTTTGATAGCAGCGAGAATTTCGCAGTGGCGAAAAAACAAACCTCAACTTTTCGCCTTCCCAGAATTTACGGACAAGAAGTTACTAGGTGTGGGAGTAACGAGGAAGACGCGTAACTTTCTAAACCATGGGTAATTATTAAATATTTTTTTTTACCTCCCGGTACTAGTCGGCTGAGTGCAAGGCCCAAAAGAAAATTATACTGGAAGTACACGCCGTGTATATGAATTTTAGGGCTTTTGGTCGTATGGTGAATTATAATGTTTTTGGTAGCCATCAGATGCAATTTCCCTAAAAACAATCTAATTTAATCAGGAGATTTTTTTCTTCTTTTTTTTGGACAACAAGATTTTTTTCTTGTTAAAAACATTATTTGAATCATCAAAAAAATCTGTCTGTATAGAGAAAATAAAATGACGGCTCCTTTACCCCGTCTCTTCCGCTTCTACACATTAACGGAGCTATTTTGCGTTTAATGACTCGCCGTTTAACATCCTCACTCTCTCACCGATCATCTTCCTCCGACAATCCCAAACGGAAACTCGACGAAAACGGCGTCGAGAATCTCCTCCTCCCCAAGATGAAGAGGCACGAGGTCAGCGCCGAGTCATCGAGTGGTTCCGAGTCGACTCGGTTGCAGATCTTCGTGAGGATGATGTCCGGAGGGAAAACGACGGTGATCCACGCCGATAAGAACGACACGGTGGAGCAGCTCCACCACAGAATCGAGCTAAAGACCAAGATTCCGGCGAAGGAGCAGCGCGTTATCTACAAAGGCAAGCAGCTGCAGCTGGAACACTCCTTGAGCTACTACTCCATCGAGCAAGACTCCTCGCTTCACCTCCTTGGACGTATGCAAAGCACGGAGCATCCCGTGGCTTGGCGAACCGTTGATGATATCATGTACGCAGTCTCTCGAATGCTCAGGGGCGATTGGTTTGTCTCCGTCAACAACATCAACGACATCCTCGTTACGTTTTTCGACACGATGCCTAAGAAAGCGACGTGTGAATATCTCGAGATTTTCTTGAACTCTTCGGTTCCAGCTGCTCTGGTGATGCTCTTCGCTTCTCCTTTGGAGACCAACAAATCATGCGCGAAGAGTTCGATTAAGCTCTTCTTTGATAGTTGCATAGACTTGCCTGATCATCAGCAGAGATGTTTTTTACCTGTCGTGTTAGAGTTCTTTAGATTGCTTAGGAAGGTTTGTCCTCGTAACAAGCTCTATGTGTCTTGTCGGAACACCTTGGGATCAGTGCTGGAATCGGTCTACAGCTCTGGTGAGTCTCGTAGTTGCTTGTTGAGTATTGGGGATGAGATCTTCCCGTGTGTAAGGGAGTTAGCTAAACTTATGGTGAAACAGTTAGTGGATGATGATGATGACTCAGGCCCTCCTAGTTCATGTGACGTTCAGAAAGTCTCTTCCTTTTGGCTACCCTTGAGGTATTCAATACAAAACCAAGCTGAAACTTTCACTCTCATTGCTTTTCCTCTGCAAAACAATGTACAGGGGAAGCTTTATCACATATTCGAAAAATTGTTGAACGCGATGGGCAAAGGTATGTCAAGACTTGAATCCATATTGGCGAGAAGAGGAGCTGTGTCTGCAAAGTGTTCTCATTATCTTGCTATACTGAAGATTGTTAGTTCAATGTCTGAACTCTATCAAGGTGGTAAGGAACGGGTAGCTAGGCTTTTAAGTAGCAGGAAGGCTTCCTTCGGCGCCCTCGTTTTGAAATTCGCGAAAAGAGGGGATGACGATGATCACCAATGGATCTTTGAGTACAAGGAAGCTACAACCTTTGAATCCAGGAGGCATTTGGCAATGCTGTTGTTTCCGGACGTGGAAGAAGAAGAAGAAGACTATGAGGAGATGCACGAAATGCTCATTGATCGGTCCAATTTGTTAGCCGAGTCATTTGAGTACATAACGGAAGCAAGCTCAGAGGAACTTCATGGTCGACTGTTTATGGAATTCAAGAATGAGGAAGCTACAGGTCCCGGTGTTCTAAGAGAATGGTTCTATTTGCTATGTCAGGAGATATTTAATCCCCAAAATACCCTCTTCACTCGATCTGCTGATGATTTCAGAAGATTCTCTCCAAATCCAGGTTAGCATAAGGTTTATAAGACTTGCATGTCACACTTTCTTCCCCAATGATATTAAAGTTTTGGTCTTACATTCAGCATCCGAGGTGGATCCATTGCATCTGGATTACTTCGAGTTCACTGGTCGTGTGATTGCTTTAGCTTTGATGCACAAAGTTCAAGTAGGGGTGCTATTCGACCGTGTTTTTTTCCTGCAGTTGACTGGAAAGAAAATTGGTTTGGAAGATATCAAGAACACGGATCGGATCATGTACAACAGCTGCAAACAGATTCTAGAGATGGATCCAGAGTGTTTCGATTCAGATGCAGGTCTTGGTCTAACATTTGTGTCTGAAACCGAGGTGCTGGGAAAAAGGGAAACAAAAGAGCTGCTTAAAGATGGAAAGTCCATTGCCGTTAACAGCAAGAACAGGGAACAATACGTCAATCTACTAATCAAACATCGATTCGCCACATCAGTCTCTGAGCAAGTAAATCAGTTTTCTCAGGGCTTCTCGGATATCCTTGCAGATACTGCATGCTTTTTCGAGCGATTATACGTAGAGGACTTCGATTGCATGCTTGGCGGAGGAGATAACCTGATAAGCATAGATGATTGGAAAGCTCATACAGAGTACAATGGATTCAAAAAGACTGACCGCATAATAGGCTGGTTCTGGAAGGTAATAACGTAAAAGCCTTAACGTTTTTAATAGCTTTGGAACTGAGTTTTTTGAATCTCTTTTTTTCTTTTGTGGGTAGATTTTGAAGAAAATGACAGAGGGAGAACGGAGGAGTGTACTCTTCTTTTGGACATCGACTAGGTTTATACCAGTGGAAGGGTTTAGAGGGTTATCATCAAAGCTTTATATATACAGATTGCATGAAGCTAAGGATCATCTTCCGACGTCGCATACTTGCTTTTACCGTCTCTGTTTGCCAAAATACCCCAAGATTGGTCTCATGGAAAAACGACTTCGACTAATCGCTCAAGATCATGTCAGCTCCAGTTTCGGTCAATGGTGAATACTTATCAAAGAATGTAATATATCTGATCTTTAGGTTGGTAGACTGGTGCGTTTAGTGTATATATTTAGCTGTAGTCATACTCTGTTTATGACCTGGATAATAAGGTTAAACCTTTCTTAATTACTGTTTCTATAACTTATGAAAAGGAGAAGAATCAACTTTTGAACAGACAGATTTAACTCTCATTAAGACATCTCAGTTATCTTCATGATGAGACGAGACTAAAAAGAAAAATCCATAATACCATTACAGTAATCATACTAGCACCTGAACTGTCTTATTACTATGTGATACTCATCATCACCTTATATCTCGTAAGATAATAGGATTTAACAAAACCAAAGAAAAAAAAACAAGAAATGTTCCCTTGGGTTCAACAGGAAGCTTATTACGCTGTCTTGACTTCAACAGTCTTCTCCTCTTCTGCCGCTTGCTTAACATCTTTCTCCTCCACAGCTCCCGGAATTTCAACCGGTTTCTCCTCTTTAACCGGAGCTATCTCGGTTTTTTCAGTCTCTTTCTCTACCTTTGGTACTTCTTCTTCTTCTTTGATTTCTACTTCAACCGCAGTGGCTGAGTCATCTGTCGTATTAACTGTTTCCTTAGGCATCTCGGTCATCGTCTTCTCTTCTGTGTTTGGTACTGTTTTCTCAACCTGCAGTATTAAAATCGATAGAGCTTAGGCATACTTCATGATCAGCAGGGTTGGCCCTAAGCTACAGCTCATGCTTTAGACCTCCAAATACATAGGACAAAGACATGGTGATCAGCCTTTATACATGATATGTTATTGATCAACAACTAATATTGTGATGAAGTATTTACAAATTCTACAATAAAAGTATTGAGCTATCAAGAAAAATAAAAACAAGGAAGATTACCTCAACACCAGCCATTTGGGGACTGAAAAAGAATAATATGAACAATATGGAAAGAAGAAGCCTGTAATGTATTTAGGGAATGAGGAAGAGTTGTGGGTGAGTTAAGTGAAGAGAATGGGGCTATTTATAGAAGAGAGCTTTTAAAAAAAATGAAAAATTGAAAAAATTGATGAGCATATTTGATTGATGATGCCTGATGTGTCATACCTGTAAATAGGCCTGAGCATTTCGGGACCAGACTAATACTCTCAAATACTCTCAAGCGTAACCGGTTCTTCGCGGGTATTTGAGAGTATTAGTCTGGTTCCGAACCGATACCCGAAATGCCCAGGCCTATTTGATTGATGATGCCTGATGTGTCATACCTGTAACCGGTTCTTCGGTTCCGGTTATTTTGCCCAGGCCTATTTACAGGTAAGAACATCACTAAAATGTCTAAACTATCTTATGATGCTTAAAGTGTGTTTATGTGTTGCGTGGAGAACACATCAAATTTAACCTGTCTTAATCTTTAACATCCTCATTAATAATCAACTGTTGTGTAAACATCACATTTGATCAATACAAGATATCCACATGGCATAGCTTCTGCGTTAGGGAAAGTTGGTTAACCACTTGGTGGTGTGGTAGTACACAGCCCCGGTTCTTACCCATGGCAACATAGGCATTTGCCATGGGTCTATCGGTCCAAAAAAAATTTGTGTTGTTTTAAAGGTCCATTTCAATCTGTTAAATTATCAAAAAGACTCATAATTAAATAAACCTAATTTATTTATTACAAGACAAAACAATAAAAAAATATGCACATTCACCATTAGTTTAAGATATTTTTTTCTATTTGTTTCACGTAGTGTTTTGAAAACCGGACCAGGCGTTGATTCGGCATTGTAACTAGATCAATGGTCGGACCGGTCCAACTGGTTCAACAGGGTTTTAAATTTTAATTAAATTTTATATTAAGTAACTATTATATGTATAACATAAAATAATTTTTATAAATTTTTATATAATTATTAGAATCTAAAAATGATATGAAAACAAAAATAATTTTTTTTAAAAATAATATAAAATAATGAAAATAATTTATTTAGATAGATACTTAATGATTTTTTTTAAGAAATATTTTTAAAATTTGCAGTTTAAAAAAAAATACTTGACTTTGAAAAAAATAGGATTTTAATATCAATTTTGATCACTGGTTTTAGCGAGTTTTACCGGTTTTTGACTTGGTTTGCCAATTTAACTCAAATCCGGTTTTTAGTATAACCCGAAACCGAATAGATGGCTGAATCACGGTCCGACCGGCCGGTCTGGTCCAACCGGCCGGTCCGGTCCAGTTTTCAAAATACTGGTTTCAGGTCCTTGAACCAGACCGGCCGGTCCGGTCCAGTTTTCAAAATACTGGTTTCAGGTCCTAGAGTTCAAGTTAAAAGAAATGCAGTTAAGAAAAATATGAAAAATATTTATAAAAGGGTTCATATTCTATGTTTTGCCCAAGGCTATTATTTTGGTTAAGACGGCACTGGTAGTACACTTGGGGACTTATGTATTAATCACACTTATCCGTCACTCTTTTGTTTTCCTTTTCAGCTTTCATTGATTCCTTTTCTCTTTACTTTTCAAGTTCAATTCTCTCACGTCATCTCTTTTATCATCTCTTTATTCCATCTTAGTTCTTTCAACCATTGCTTCCTATGCTCCAATGTGTTTTCTTGATATTCAAACAAATCTGTACACCAACAACGAATCATTCGATTCTTTTCTTGCTTTAGTATTTTACTACCGAGGCTTTTATTATTCCCTGGTTTTACTACCAATATATATAGTCTTTTTTGTAACACACGGTCTTGTTTTTTTTTAACACTGTTTAGATTCAGACCATAAAAAACAGAGTTTAAACAACCAACTTTTAAAAAGCTAAATAAAATTTAAAAATATCACCCCTATGTGACATAAACAACTCAAAGGAGCATATAGATAGAATCTGCCAAAGATAAGATAGTACCAACCAACATATTGATTTTTGAACTAATTTTCAAGGCATAAGCATTACTGACCTCTGATCTCTGATCTCCTCATTGAATAGTGTTACAGCTAAGGGAAATATGACAGAGCCAAAGAAGTCTGTGATCTCTGATCTCTTGTCGCTTTCACTCTAGTTTGCAACTGAGAGTAATGCGCAGGTACAAGATATCATCATGAGAATAAGCGAACGGGTCCATAAAAATGACATGGTTATGTCCCATGCTTGCCATTCATATGAAAGATCCAAATTAGGACGAGATTGTTAAAACTTAAAACTAAGCTAGTACGTAGTGTTCGTTGCATTATGTAACATTTGATTGGTAATACTCGGAACAACAGCTAATAGTCAAAAAGATACAATCTATAAAATACACTAAAACATTTATAATTAAGTTTTTGGATAAACAAAAAATCCATAGAGCTAGCACGTAGTGTTCTTTGCTCTCATCAATAACGATCTATGTCAATTATGTACACCAGTTTGGCTAGTTAAACCGTTCTAGGTATTCCCTATATATTAATAGATGAACATTTGAAAAGTTATAACCTGAAGTTTGACAAAAGTTGTACTAATTAAAAAATTGTCCGGCTTAGGTGTCAAGCAATTAAAATGTTAATTAAGGTGACGTGTCAGATGGAGAATCAATTGAGGAATTGGTGAGTCCATGATTAAATGCTAGAGAATGTTACAATTACGGGATATATAATATGGCTCATGTATGTAGACGATATCCCATATAAAAAAACGATCATACACTAAAGTTGAGAAACTATTGTCATGTGGTGTTGTTAAAACATTACGCCCGACGATATTATTTAACTCAGGATCAGTTTGAAAACAATACGCCATGAACAAAAATTAGTAAACTATGGAACTGTCGAGACATAACTATGTTGATTGTTAAGTTTGAAGTTATATGTTGACTTATTGGAGCTTTCGTTTCTGAAGAAAACTGTCGAGAGTTGGTAGCCTTTGTTGTAATGTCAGTAAAGTTTAACCTTTACAGAGAATTCGAAAAACGAACACGTTGGGATAAACTGCTCATGTATCGGTTCTAATTAAAATTACACAATCAAACGAACACGTTGGAAAAAAACCCATTGAAGTTACGTCAATATGGTTCTGTAAATTACGGAGATTTGAAAAAGATAAAGATGGTGGCCGGTTTATAATTTTAATTAGAACCGAACAGTACTATTGAAATAAAACATTTGGTATGTATAGAATATAAATTGTCGTAAACCAGGATTTTTACATCGAATTAGTGTGCCTTATTTATGTGTAAATGATATTTTCCTTATTATATCAAACAATTAAATAATAATAATGTTATGATTTATCGTCCAAAGTAGAATATATTTGGCTTGATACACACTCCTGAATGATGAGAAAATGGAAAATTTATATTGAATATGCTAAAACTTTTGCCCCGATGCAAGATTAAAAAATATATGAGAATCACTTAAGGAAAACTAAATTGATTACTGTGAGAATCCTCTGTATATTAATAGAAAAACATTTAAAAAGTTATAACCTTTAGTTTGTATTAATTAAAAAAGTGTTCGCTGAGTTGTCACATAATTTGAATGCTAATTTTGCTTACGGAATGTTATATTATATAGTATGTCCATTATTGACCATTTATTTATCAAATTGAAATGTAATCTCTATTCTTTCCTTAAATAAAACCTATAGAATTGTCTAATATGATTAAAAAATATATATATATATATATATGTGACAATTAATAATTTTAAATAATAAATATTTGATAACAATCTATATAATTTTTATCATTTTTGTTTACTTATTTATTATTAAAATAAATTACACAATTACATTAATAATATAATACAAATTTAGATATTTTTTATATGTTGTATTTTGAATTTTTAAAAATGAGTATAAATTACTAAAGTTGTTAAAAGTCTCACATAAACTTTTATGATCAATGTTTAAATTTTTCTATATTAAGATATAATGATTACAAACCAGTATGAATAAATAATTTTATTTTAATAAGTTTTTATGTTAATATATATATATTTTTTATAAAGGGAAAATTACATGTTTACCACTTTCATGCTACCACTTTTCATTTTCACCACTACTAAAGAGGTATTTTCAAAAATACCTTATTCATTAAGTGGCAAAAGACTATTATGCCCTTGTTCTTTATATATATAATAAATAAATAAAAATCTAAACAAATATAATTTTTTTTAATTTTTTTTCGAATTATACTATTTCGAAATTCAAACCCTAAAACTCAACTCTAAACCTTAAACCATCAATCCAAAACCTTTTTTTTGGAAATACGAACCCGAAACCCTAAACCATCAATCATAAACCTTATTTTTTTTAAATACGAACCCTACACCCCGAAACATCAACTCTAAACCCTAAACCCCGAAACATCAACTCTAAACCCTAAACCTTCAACTCCAAACCCTAAACATAAACTCTAAACCTTAAACTCTAAACTTCAACTCTAAACCCTAAACTATTAACACTAAACCATAAACTATCAACACTAAACCCTAAACCCTAAAAAGTAAACTCTAAACCCTAAACCCTAAAAAGTTAACCCTAAACCCTAAAACATCAACTCTAAACCCTAAACTTTCAACTCTAAATCCTAAACCCTAAATCCTAACCCCTAAACCCTAAAACATCAACTCTAAACCCTAAACCCTAAAACTTCAACTCAAAATCCTAAATCCTAAATCCTAAACCCTAAACCCTAAAACCCTATAGTTGATGTTTTAGGGTTTAGATTTGAAGGTTTAGGATTTTAGGGTTTAGGGTATACGTTTAGGTTTAGAGTTGATGTTTTAGGGTTTATATTTGAAGGTTTATGGTCTTAGGGTTTAGGGTTCGAATTTAAAAAATAATAGGGTTTAGGGTTTAAGGTTTATGTTTAGGGTTTAGAATTGATGTTTTAGGGTTTAGATTTGAAGGTTTAGGGTTTAGGGTTTATTGTTAATGTTTTGGGGTTTAAGGTTTAGAGTTGATGTTTCATGGTTTAGGGTTTAGTCTTGATGATTTAGGGTTTAGAGTTGATGTTTCATGGTTTAGGGTTTAGTCTTGATGATTTAGGGTTTAGAGTTGATGTTTCATGGTTTAGGGTTTAGTCTTGATGATTTAGGGTTTAGAGTTGATGTTTTAAATTTAAATTAGTTAACCATATGTTTTTTTTGTCAAAGTTAATGAAAATGTTATAAATGTATTTTACCCTTTATTAAAGATGAGGGTAAAAGTGGTTTTTGTAAACATGAAAAGTGATACTTTGAAAATAGTATTTTTGGCAATTTCCCTTGTATGAATTAAACTATACATTGTATGAAAATATATACTTATATTTTGATATTTGCATTGAACATATATAGAAAAGTTAATATTTAATTTTGAAATCTACATTATTTTTTTAAATGATTATAAATTATTGAAATTACTAAATATCCACATTAAAAAAAAATCATTGGTGTAAAATTTTGTTACGTAATATGTAAATAATCATAATATTATATGAGTTGAAACCTCATTTAATAAATACCAATATTAAAAGTATACTATATATGTATATTAATATCATTTAATAGATAATATTGATTGTTTTGATTTATTTACCCTAAAACTATTGCGAATAAACAAGAGTGATCATTTGATTTATATGTGCACGTCAATTTATGACATAATAGTAACTGATTTCTTTATTATTTAATATATATATATAATTATTATTTTATTATTTTATAATATGCAAAAAAGCATAAAATAAGTAATAAATTTAAAATAATATTAATTTTTCACAATGCACAGATCTTAACCTAAGTATGTATCTCATTAATTATTTTAAATCTTAAACATTTTTTAAATCTGAGGCAAAAAAAGAACGAAATGAGAATAAACTCCAAAATCAATATTTATATCGAACAATAACCAAAATGAAAAAAAAAGACACAAAAAAAGGGAAAAATATTGAAGATAGATAGGAATGACACGTGAACGTAAACTTCTCATAAAAATAATTAACTTTTAAATTGCTAAATCATGATGTAAAATCGGGCTGACATAATTTCATTGTAACCAAATAGTATACCTGAGATTCTTCGGCCTAAGTGTTAGGTTCTTATGCGATAAGTAATTTTTTGACCTAAAATATTTTAAAAAATTAGATCAGCTCATCAGTAAACAAATTACGTAATTAGAAATAAGTTAAAAAAATTGTTTAAGGGCCAAAATATTAATTCGATCAAGAGTATAAATTTATTTTTCTATACAATATTTCTTAAATAATTTTCATATAAATTTACCCTGTGCAAGGCGCAAGTCTTATCCTAGTTATTTTTATTGTTGGTAAAAAGAAACATAGAGTAAATTTGTTATGCTTTATCACTGAATTTGCAATAAACCGAAGCATTCTGAATTTGTAATAGATGATATACCAAATCAAACAATAATTAAACATGATATAGATCGTATACCGGGAGAATATGTTTTTAGAGAAATTCGTTTGGATCGAATTAAAATTTTTTTTATCGTAAATATAACACGCAAGAGTCAAAATGACCAAAATGTTTAATTATAAAAAAATAATTGTTTTTATATTTCTAAGGTTAACTAATATAAACTTAGGATTTATATTAGAGGGGTAGAGTTTAAGAATTTTAAAATAAATTATTATTTAAAATTGAAAATAATAAATTTTAAAATAGTTTCAAAAATAATTTTCACATTTTAAATGAAATTGAAAAGAAAATTGAACTTTAAAAATAAAAATAAAAAAGGTCAAATTGATAAAATGTATTTTTAAAAATAATAATAATAATAATTTGTTTTTTATTTATTTTATTATTTATTTAAATAACTATGTATATTTATATATTTATAAAGTAAAAGTAGAAGAATCTTTTACTTATTTAATGTAACTTATTTTGATAATTTTCCTGTGTTCTTCTAGTCAAAAAATATATTTTAAAATCTTATATGAGATTTGCCTATTTTTTTATTAGACCGGTGTTATAACAAAAAAGAAAACATATATGTAATCGATCAGCTGAAACAGAAGAATTAAAGGGTGTATTGAATTATGGATTTTAAAGTGTTTTGGTTTTGTTTTAAAATCATCTATTATTTAACAAATAATTTCTACATTTTTTTTTCTCAAATCATGTTTGATTGAATATGACATTTATCTAAAATCACCACAAATCACTTGTAATCCAATGTTATTTGAAAATTGACTCAAAACTCAAATTCAAACAAAATCGGCCAATTCATACGTCAACAGGAGCTAACGGTCCCGATCAGTACATAAACACGTTACATATGAAAAAACATATATTAACTAGTATACAATTTAATTTTCCATACATGAACTTATAAAATTGGGTTTTAACATACATTGACCTGATTTCCATTATTCAAACGTTACAGAATAAGAGTTTTCGTTAACCGATAATATGAAATTGGCCAATTCCTACATCAACAGGGGTAAACGTTTCCGATCAATACATAAACATTTTACATGTGCGAAAACATACATCAACTAATAAAAATTAAAAAGGGCTTCCGACATTCATAAATATATATTAGTTTTAGCCAATATCCTTTAGTTTAGTGGTATAAATGTTGGTATTTGTATTTTAATAACCCGGGTTCATGAACTTTCGAAATCTAGTTTTAACATACATTGACATAATTTCCCCTACTCAAACATTACCGAAGATAAATTGTATGTCACGTGTTGATTAAGTGAGATTTTTATTGTATTATGTGGTAATTAAACCGTATTACGTACTAATTGACTAAGAAAAATAAATCATTTATGCCAAACGATTTAGTTCTCGTGTAAATCATTAGTTAGATTCTCTTTAAATTTTTTGTTTTTCGTCTTTTTCGGCAAAAAACCTAATACGGAGAAGACAACAGAAGAAAAAACCGAACATAAAGAAACGGGAATGTCTAACTTATCGAACAAAAGAGGAATTAGGATATGATAAGCTAGACATTCTCGTTTTCTCTATTCAATTTTGTTCTTTGTTGTCTTCTCTGTATAATTTTTTTGCCGAAAAAGTCAAAGAACAAAGAGTTAAAGAGAAAAGCTAACTAATGAGTTACACGAGAACAAAATCGTTCGGTTTATATGATTTATTTTTCTCAGTCAGTTACCACGTAATACGGTTTAATTAGAATGTAATCATTTGGCCTAAATGATTTATCTTTCTCAGTCAATTATTACATATTATGGTTTATTTATCACATAATACAATAAAAACATCACTTAATCAACACGTGACATATAATTTATCTACGGTAATGTTGGACTAGTATAAAATTAGATCAATGTATGTTAAAACCAAATTTCGAAAGTTCATTTATTGAATTTAAATTTTATATTAGTTGATGTATGTTTTCACACATGTAAAGTGTTTATGTATTGACGGGGACCGTTGACCCCTGTTGATATAGGAATTGACCAATTTCATGTTACCGGTTAACGAAAACTCTTATTCTGTAACGTTTGACTAACGTAAATTAGGTCAATGTATGTTAAACCCCAATTTTATAATTTCATGTATGGAAAATTAAATTATATACTTATTGATGTATGATTTTCTTGAAAATTTCATTTGCCCTATTCACTCCAAAGGTTCGGATTATTCACGAAAAATGCCACTTATTTTTTCTTTTCGAAAATGGGTTTTTTACTCTCTCTCTCTCAACCTCATCATCTTCAATTATTTACAAGATTGTCATTGCCATCAATACACCAACCACCATGAACAACAAATTTGAAGCTCTTAATGCATCTAAAATCGAATTACACTCATTCTTTCTCATTTCGTATGAACTAAAAACAACATCTCTTTTATTTTCTCTCTATATTCATTAAAAAAACCCAAGATTTTGATTCTAAATTTTTTTATGGTTCATAGAGCCATTCAAGCTTACGATTCTTGGTGGGTTGCTTTTGTTTTAGCTTCTATGTGCTTGGCGAAGACTTCTGTGTGCTAAGAAAATTATCTCAGTAATTTAAGGTATGAAATCGAGATTTTTTCCAGATCTGTTCGCCAAGAAGACTTCCGGATAAGTCTTCTGGCTGTAGAAGACTTACATGTGTTTTTGGCAAATGCAGAGGTTAGTTTTGCAGTTGACTTTTATATGTGTTTTTAGAGAAGACTTATATTGAAGTCTTCCAATTTTCTTTGCTAAAAAAAAAACCTCGAGAATACCAGAGAAGACTTCTATGTAAGTCGTTTAGGATAAACATGTTAGTTTTGCATTTGACCGGATTGTGTCAGAAATTTGACTTTTCTTGGATGACTTATACATAAGTCGTCCAGTAGAAAATTAAAAAGTTCAATATTTAATTATAATAAGACGACTTACATGTAAGTCGTTTCAGGTTAGTTTTGCAATTGAAAAATAAAACTTAAATATTTAATTTTTTCATGACAACTTACACGGAAGTCTTCCGTAAGACGACTTATATGAAAGTCGTCCAAAGTTTTACTCCGAGATTCTGGTCAAACCTTCTTATCACGGACGACTTCCGTATAAGTCATCTTACGGAAGACTTTCGTGTAAGTCGTCTAGAAAAAATTAAATATTTAATTTTTATTTTTCAATTGCAAAACTAACCTAAAACGACTTGCTTGTAAGTCGTCTTATTATAATTAAATATTGATTTTTTTTTTAATTTTCTACTTTACGACTTATGTGTAAGTCGTTCAGGAATAGTCAAATTTCTGAGACAATCCTGTCAAATGCAAAACTAACCTGTTTATCCTAGACGACTTATATGGAAGTCTTCTCTTGTATTTTCGGATTTTTTTTTTTTAACAAAAGTAAACCAATATTTACAAATGAAGACTTCCAAAGAAGTCTGTTGTAGAGTGAATGTCGTCTGCATCAATGTTTAATAAACTTTTATTTTCTCTAAAACTATAAAGATTTTTTAACATTTTCTTGTTAATTCATGTATATTAATCAATATTGGTGCTGCTGAATGAAATTTGTAACCTAATTGGTGATATTTATGAGGTTACCAACATTCATGTTAATTAGAATTTCTAGCTAATGTGTTTTTAACTCATACATGTTCTATGTTTGCTAATGTGTTTTATTTTGAATTTTGGAGATGATGCGTTAGTTACATGCATTGTATGGAGAATGATTGTTGAAAGATGGCTGTTGAAATTTTGTGGTTGATAATTTCAAAGGAGCGAGAATGTTCTTTGTGAGTGAAGGTTCGACACATGCTGAACTTGTTGCAATGGCTCAAGAAGATTATAACCTGGACATGAACACATAGTCTGTGGAGTTAGCCTACTCATTACGAGAAGCAATGATGCAACAAGATGGCTCCAGATACCCCTCCTATTTATGTTACAAGTGATAGACAAGTTCAGAACTTTTTCGAGATAACTAAAACACATGAAGTACGTCTTTGTATATCAAGCCTTAACAAGATGAGAACGGTTTCAGAGAAAGGGAAAGAAGATGATGAAGGGGATGAAGGGGATGAAGCTGATGACTTGGCTGAAGATGAAAATCATGAAGGGAAGGAGGATGATGGGGAGGAGGATGCTGATGTTGCTGGTTGATAGTGAGGATGGATACGGTTTCTCAGTTTGTAATCTATTATAGTTTTCGGTTTGGTATGGATTTCACTCAGTTTAGATCGGTATCGGTTGGATCCGCCGGTTTTTTTTTTTTTTTTTTT
>NC_027749.1:30758153-30771396 GCF_000695525.1 Brassica oleracea var. oleracea | reverse complement strand
TTTTTTTTTTTTTTTTTTGGTTTCCAAATCTACGTAGTCAACTGGGCTGGGCTATAAAATTATGTTCGATTAGTAAATTGGTGGAAATGTTTTTCTTCTTGTGTATAAAATAGATCTGATAAAAGCCCTAAATCGCTCCCTTTATAAAACCCTAAATCGTCGCCTCCTTTTCTTAACAAAATTAAAGCCCTAGACTCAGAACTCGGAGGCAGAGATGACGGTAGAAGCAGTGAACCCTAAGGCGTACCCTTTAGCTGATTCCCAGCTAGCGATAACAATCCTCGATCTTGTTCAGCAAGCTACGAATTACAAGCAGCTCAAGAAAGGAGCTAATGAAGCTACCAAGACACTGAACCGTGGGATCTCTGAGTTCGTGGTTATGGCTGCTGATGCTGAGCCTCTCGAGATTCTTCTTCATCTCCCTCTTCTCGCCGAAGATAAGGTATTGGTTTCTTCTTATTCTTGTTTTCCTCTTGCGAATCTCAGATGGTATTTTCTTGGGCTCTGAAAAAATTTCAGACATGTTAAAAAGTCTTCTTTACATGAAATATTGTAGAAAGTGTATGCATCTCTTTGTTGTCTTTGTTAGTTATTAAACTCTATTTTCTTGGTTTTAAGTCATGATGTTCTGATGTTGTGTAGATCTTAGCTCTGGTCATGTTTGACATACCTTTTTCGTTACTGTTTTTTTTTTCTATGTGAATATGGTTTCTGAGTATCATGTTCTACTGATTTGTGAGTATTTAACTTAGAAAAAAACCGAAGAATGGCTTATGTACATGTTTCATATCTGTTTCCCATGCAGTATTATGATTTTGTGACTAACCGTTTGTTCTGTCTTTCTCTTTGTAATTTTTTAGAATGTGCCGTATGTGTTTGTGCCATCGAAGCAAGCCCTTGGAAGAGCATGTGGAGTGACAAGACCCGTGATTGCTTGTTCAGTTACCTCAAACGAGGCTAGCCAATTGAAATCTCAAATTCAGCAGCTCAAGGATGCCATTGAGAAGCTCCTCATCTAATATTTATGGCAGGTTATGAGTGATGGTCTTCGTTGTTTTGGTGCAAATGCAGTTTTGAACAAGAATAACTATTTATTTTCATAGATTTGGTTTGTTGGTTTGATGATTTTGGTCCTTTCTTGAAACGTAATGTTGATATAAGAAGCCAAATGAAGCATCAATAAACACAAATATTTCCTCTTCAGACAAAATGGCCTTTAAATTATCGAATACTGTTTTAAATGAAATTTACAGTATTAAAGTATTTATGGTCAGAGGCAAATTTGTCTATTTACATGAAAGTTTGACACGAGAACTTGTTGAGAGCAGTCCTGCACTATCTGTATATTCTCGTGAACACTTTCTGAAAAACAGTCAAAAGGGGAAGAGAAATATTTCAACCTTTATGTACATGAAAATCCAAAAGATAAACAGACAAAGGGAAAGAGAAAGAGAAAAATTTCAACCTTATATACATGAAATCCAAAATATAAATATTTAAACACTAGGTGTTTTGGCCACACGAGGACATTTTTATGAATACTTATTATTTTATGTCTTATTAATCCAAAAACCGACAGTATAAAACTCTAAGAGCATAATTATCTTACGAATACTTATTATTTTATGTCTTATTAATCCAAAAACCGACAGTATAAAACTCTAATTGGTGAATATGTTAAAGGAAAAAAATTATGGCGAATTCTTTGTTACTCAAAATTTATACCAGTTATGTCGAAATTTTAGTCAAATTATTGAAAGGTAGATCCTATTTTTTTCTTCTAAATTCCCCATGGTGGTATGAATTTATAAGAAAAAATTTTCTTATGCAATTTTGATTTTCATATTTTCAATTTTTTCAATTCCTCAAATGAATTTTTTTTTTCATTTTTTTCATTCTTTTAGTGGTCACCAACTGAAACTATAGTGTTTCACGGATTAAACTTAAATTGGTTTAAATTAAAAGCAAGAAAATTTATTTTGAACTCATTCACAAATTAAGTTATTATTTATGATTTATGATTTTAAATAGTTAAATCAAACATCAAATTATTTATATATGTCAAAAAACGTTCATCAAACTATGTACTTATTATTGTGTAAAATTTTTAAAACACTCATATATTAGAAATAGTTTAGAAAATATCTTTATATAAATATTTTTGTTTGACTAATATTTAATTATAAACTATTTTATATCTTAGTTTTTTTTTACTTTATAATAAAAAATATTGTTTTCAGATAGCAACACAATATATATAAGAATTCTCTTAACTTTTAAATATATTTTCCAAATTTTATTATAATAGTTTATAATTAATTATTTAATATACCCTGTAAATTTAATATTATTAAAATAAAATGCGTGTTTTATTATTTATAAAATTCATTACGGATTTTGTGAAAATTAATAAATAATAAGTTAAAAATATAAAATTCATTACAGATTTTGTGAAAATTAATAAATACTCAGTTAAAAACTAATAATAAATCAATGACTTATATAAAACCACAAAACCTAATAAAATATGCAAATAAGAAAATAAGAATTTTAATATAACATATAGATTTAAATATTATTAAATCAAAATCCATTTTAATTATATATAAAATTTATTACGGATATTTTTTTAAATTAATAAATAGTGATTCAGCTAAAAATTATTAATAAATCAACGACTAAGCTAAAACCTAATAAAAATATGATAAATAAGAAAAATTGACTAAAATCATGGAAAACATGACAAATAAGCAAAATCAAAATAATTATATATCTAATTATATATTTTATAGTTATATTATTTAAATTAATAAATTATGGACTCAACTAAAAATTATTAATAAATTAATGACTCAGCTTAAACCTAATTAAAACATGATAAATAAGCAAAATTACCTAAAATCATGGAAATCATGACAAATAAGATAAATCACTTCATAAATAATAGTATAGATTTATATACAGTAGAACCTCTATAAATTAATAATATTGAGACTTTGAAATTTTATTAATTTATAAAAATATTAATTTACAAAAGTTTCCTTATTTAGAATTCTCATTTTAAGATATTTATTCTAAGAAGAAAAATATTTAATTTTAGTGTATGTTATTTTTTTTAAATGTGATATTTGTATTAATTTTATTATATTATTTGGTATATATAATATATATTGCAGAGAACTTAAATGTGATTTTCGATATAATATTAGTAAATCTCATCAAAAATATATTAAGTATTAAAAAAATATAAAGATAATTTCATTGTGAATATAAAATAAACAATATAATAATAGATTCTTACTTATATAATATATGTATATGTATAAATTATTAATTTATAATGTTAATGGAACCATATATTAAATAGAATTTTCTAAAAATATATTATATTATTATTTTATCGATTTATGTCAAATTTTGAATTGGCCCAAGTTAGGACCGACAAAATTTATTAATTTATAGATATTATTAATTTATCGAGTATTAATTTATAGATGTTCTACTTTACATGATTATCTGCACCATCCGTATTTCTCGTGTAACACTTTCTGGATTTATAAAACCTTTCTCGGACTGAGATCAGCTCCTTGTCGGCTTGACTCATTGCCAAGCGGTTCGTTGGAGATCCTTCACAGCACCTAAGTCCCACCTCCAAAATAAGTGTCAAGCACTCAACAAGAGGAAAACCGTCTCTGAGACTGCTATGAAGCATTGATTTGTCTACGATGTCCAATACTTGGGTCTGGCAACGCTGACTTGGTGTAGCTGTGTAGTGTATAGTTTCCTTCAAACAATTCACTGGTTGGTCTTTTTCCAGTGAACATTTCCAAAAGAAGAACACCAAAGCTATACCTATCACCATGTATTGATGGCTTTCCTCCCATTCCATATTCTGCACAATATTTCACAAATACAATATTGGAGTAATAAGAAAAAACTAGGACTGGGTTTTTTTCATTCAATAATTACAAATGTGTAATAGTTGTACCTGGTGCAGCATAGCTGATGGTTTCTCTCACTCCAGCTGAGGTTAGTTGATTGAGGATGTACTCTTCATCAAATTTAAGAAGAAGCCGAGCGAGACCAAAGTCGCTTACATAGGGCAATGAAATCATCATCTAGAAGGACGTTGTTTGGTTTAAGATCACAATGAGCTATAGGTTCAAGGCATTGAACATGAAGATAATCCAAAACCGAAGCCACATCTATCACTATCTTAAGTCTTTGAAAGAGTGTCAGTGTTCTTAAGGGTCAACCAATATCTTCCACTTCCTTCCGATGTAGCCACATATCCACGCTTCCGTGGGGCATGAACTCGTAGATGAGAGCTCTGAATTCGTTTCCTTGGTAATCAATACTCGAACAAGCTGTCAATAGGTTAACAAGATTAAGATGCCTTATGAACTCGTAGATGAGAGCTCTGAATTCGTTTCTTTGCTCCACGTCTCTCCATGTTTAGAACTTTCACTGCTACAACTTTGTCCATTGTTGGAAGCAACGCCTTAAACACAGTACCAAAACTGCCTGACCCAATCAAATTATTCAAAGAGAAATCATCGGTCGCAGTTCTGATCTCTCTATAACTTATCTTCCCATGGAATGTCTCCAAGGCAGAAGGAGTTGGATTATCAGTCTGAAGATTCCTTTTTCTTTTTATGAACCAAGATAGAGAAAGTGAAGTTATGACCAACAACAAAAGAAAAATTATAGTAGTGCTGACCCAATTACAACTTTCTTCAAAAGAGATGGACGCTCTGTGTCCATTGGTGGTGCTATCTAAAAGCATGGCTTTAGTTTCAGGTCCTTGATGCCTCCACATAGATTGTTGTTTCCATACACTGAAACTATACTAGAGTTCTGAAATTTTGCTTTTGTTGGTACTCTTCCCTCAAAATTATTATTGGATTGATTCAGATACTCCAACAAGCGAAAGCTTGAAAAGTATCCAGGTATACTTCCCGAGATATTGTTCGACAAATCAACTCTTTTAAGACCCACCAACCCTCTTATATCTGGAATTTCTCCATAAAAAAAATTCCCCCTCAAATAAAGATTCTCCATTAAGAGACATTTTCCTAAGTCTTGTGGGAGTTACCTGGATAATTTGTTATGCGCAACAGACATTGTACCATGAATTGCTTATCCACGCTCCTAGACAAAGCGACAGCAGAAGGGAAGTTTGGATACCACTACAAATGTGGAGTCGAAGCTAACACACTTGTGCTTTGCTGACGACCTCTTAATATTCACTGAAGGCTCAACACAATCTATCCAAGGAGTACTGAACGTCCTATCTGATTTCAAAAGTCGCTCGGTTTTGGCAATCAGTATCTCAAAAACATGTTTCTTCTCTTGCGGACTGTCCCAACAAGAAGTGAGCAAATAAAGCATAACTCAAATCTGTGCCATGGGGAGCTCCCTATCAGATATCTTGGCGTCCCACTATGTACAAAGAAGCTAACGTTGGCTAACTGTGAACCTCTCCTGCAAAGTGTCAAGACAAGATAAATTCATAGACTGCAAAAACACTGTCTTTCGCAGGGAGACTAATGTTAATCAATAGTGTCATAGCTGGTATCTCTAACTTCTGGTGCACTACTTTCACTTTGCCAAAATGTGTCATTAAACAGATAAATCAAATGCGCGGAGCTTATTTATGGAAAGGGACTCTGGAGGGTAATCATTCAGAGGAGTAAGAGAGCTAGTTACCTGTAATAAAGCATGTGCTCTAAAGCTTATCTGGATGCTCTTCTTCAGTTCGGGCTTTATATGGGTCGCTTGGTTCATCAAGGAGATTCTCTCTGGTTCTGTCTCAAACTTCTGGACTCTAAAAGAAAACCAGAAGCACTCTTGGATGGTAAACAGACTGCTAAGATTGAGAAGTGTTGCTTTTCCATGGATAAAAACAATGATAGGGAATGGAAAAACCTGTCGGTTCTGGATGGACAACTGAACGCCCTTTGGGAATTTGCAGACGTTTCTGAACCTTAACCCTTCTTCTCGTCTTGGCATCCCCAAAGGTGCTGCTGTTGCTGACTTATTTATTGAGGGTTCTTGGTCCCTCCCCCCGGCTCTATTTGATGAACATGTATCTCTGTATGCTTTCCTATCAACTATTATCCTGTCAGGCAATGAACATCATTATGAATGGTAGCTCGGAAGTAGCAGAATCTCCAAATTTAACACTGGGGCTATCTACAGCGAAATAAAACAGCATAACATCAAAGTACCTTGGTTCAAGACAGTTTGGACTTCTTGGGGGATTCCTAAACATAGCTTTCTCATGTGGCTATTTGTCCTAAACCGGTGCCCGATGCGAGATAGATTAATAAACTGGGGGTTGCCTTCTGCCCCTGACTGTCTCCTCTGCAACGATGGCGGAATCTCGAAACCACCTCTTCTTTGAGTGCCCTTATTCTTGGAATGTTTGGACAGAAATAGCTGCAAAGTGTAATCTCTCCCCCAATCAGTCCTGGGATCAGATTCTCTTAGACCTCCAAGCTCTTCGATGCTGTAGACCGCAGAAACTTCTCTCTATCCTAGCTTGCCAATGTGTGATATATCTACTCTGGACAGAAAGGAACAACCGCTTGCACCGCCAAATCTTCCGCCCTCCTGATTCAGTCACCTCCTCCGTCTCTGGTACCATCCGCTCCAAGATCGCTGCCCTTCGTGATCAACCAAGGCTATCCTCTTCTATGTTTGCTATATGGTTGGCTTGAAGATCTCTCCCTCAGATTATCAGTTGATCAAAGCTCTGCATGTCCCTTCCTCTCTCCAAAAGTTTGCAGGAGACGACAGAAAACTACCATTTGGGTCTTAGGGCTTTCACTTATTTGAGTTTCAATTATGCAGTATGGTTTCATACCTAAAAGGGTTATTAATGGGCTTTGCTAGCTCATAAACAAAACTGCCTGGCTGGACTTGTAATTCCTGTTCTTTTTTAATTTAATAGTAAGCCCTTTCTCAAAAAAAGAAAAAAAACAGACAGTGTACCAATGTGTTCTTGTTGTCCAATATGTTTTGGTAGAGAGCTGTTGAGATTTTGGCTCTTGGCTTGGCCTTCACTCTCTTGTACTCACTTGTGTTTTATATTTAACACAAGCACAAACTCACAATCTCTTTACCCTCTCTCATTTACGTTTGTCTTTGTTAAGAGAGTTTATCTTTAATTGTCTACATTGTTCTTTCTCTTTAACTCTTTTCTTATTAGACTTGGATATTTATTCTTACATCAGCACAAACACATACTTGTAGTATTTTTCTCACTAACTACTACTGCACACACCTTACCCTCTACTAACAACTCTATCTAGCTAGACTTAAACCAACACTTCACTCTTCCTTGTTGGCTTAACTAAACTAGCTAAACTTTTATTCGTGTTGTTGTGTAAAAGTTACACAACCAAGTCTTCTTCCTTGACTTCTTGTTCTTCTTCCTTTCTTGCTCTTCACGTTTCTTCTTCTTCTTCTTCTTTCTTTGTTTCTTGCGCTTCAAGGTTCTTCTTCTTCTTTTGTAGCTTCTTCTAAGCTACTCTTCTTTGTTCTTCTTCTCTTGGATATTTAATCAAAGGTTCAATCTCAACAAGAGCCGATCAAGGAATTACATGATATATCTAGGTGAACAAGGGGATGAATTTGCAAGATCTCCCGAGGTATAGTCCCATTCAACTTATTAGATCCAACATGAAAATATAGCAAATTACTACATTTACCTAGACTTGGAGGAATGACTCCTTCAAAACTACTGTTGGACAGATATAGTTTCACTAACTGAGTGAAGTTCCCTATAGAAGATGGTATTTTTTCGGACATTCTGTTTGAAAAAAAACACTTAATAACCCCAATCCTGAAAGCTTCCCTACAGAAGTTGGGATGGGACCTGACAGCAAATTTCCGTATAACTGAAGTGTTTGTAAGTGTATGAGATTCCCGATGTCACGAGGAACAATTCCAGAGATGTGATTTCCTCCAGGACTTAATTCGGTGAGGTTCGTGGACATATTGGCTATGGAGCTAGGCAAGTCACCTCCAAGCCTATTAGAACCCACACTTAAGCTAAGTAAATGCGTACAATATGACAAGGCATTGAAAAACTGAAAATCCCCATCAGAGTAACTCCCAAAATAGTTAGCATGAAGTGCTAGGGTTTGCATGTTCTGTTGTTTTCCAAAGCTTGGAGGAATACTTCCCGTGAGACTGTTGAACTCCATTCTCAACTCTTGGAGAGTCGAAATATTGGCAAGTGTTGTTGGAATAGATCCTGTGAAATCATTTTTTTCCGATATACAACACTCGAAGCTTTGGAAGCAAGTTACCAAGATCAGGCCTCAGTTTCCCAAAGAAATCATTTAGAAAAATGTTTAGGTACTCAAGTGAGGACATATAGATTGTGGAAGGAAATGCACCTGAGAAGTTGTTCGCCGTTAATATAAGGCCTGTCATTTGACTCAATCATATCTGCCTATATTATCCAGAGCTCCTTCTAAATTATTACCTCCCAAGCTAAGTTGGATGAGTAATGTAAGGTTTCCTAAAGATGCAGGAGTTTCCCTAGGTTGTTTCGACCAATATCTAAAACAACAAGCTTCTTCAGTGAACCTAGCTCTGAAGGCACACCTCCACCAAGGTCCAACAATCTAGAGCAGTTAGACAGACTGGTTGGCATGCCTCGTCTGAGAACATTAGAACTCATATACAAGTATTCAAGCCTAAACAGTTTTCCCACCTCTTGAGGAATGGTTCCACCAAAAGAGTTATTAGAAAGATCAAGTGATATGAGAAATGAAAGATTACCAATAGATGGTGATATCACTCCCCCTAGTTGCAATCCTCCAAGTTCAAGACCAATAACTCTCTTGTGTTGCTGCCACATATAACCCATTTCCAGTTGCAAAGAGGAAACGAGTTATTCCATGAGGACAAGACATCTCTTTTGCCTTTGGAAACTTGAGACTTGCCTATCAGTTTCATCGGTAAACCCACATGCTGCAAGTAACATGAAAGCACTGAAAGAAAGTAAAAGGAGTCGCATGCTTTCTAATTTCTCGTTTTTATTTCTTTTTTTTTAAGCTTCTTTTGCAGGAAAGTGAATATAAGGTTCGAAGCAATTTCAAAATGCTTTTAAGTTGTGGTGATTATGCAATTTGAAGGATTATTACATTAATGGCCCTCGACATCATAAAGAAAAAGAAAGATTTACATACAGAGTCACCTTTCATCTTTGAAATATCATTCTAAGACAGTTATCACTAATGGCACATTTTTCTCTTCTTTCAACGCACCTTTTCATCTTTCCACATATGAAAAACCCAGAATTACCCTTTTGTTATTATTTTCTTGGCTGCAATTTTATTTTCTCTCTCACTTTCTTTTCTTTGTCTTTTGTCAGATCTGAAACCCAAATAACATCTCACAACGAGATCAGTACTGACATCAAAGAGAAGACGCGATTGAAGCTCATCACTAAAGAATCAATTTGCTTGATGAAATCGAAAACAGAACTCCAACCTTCTCTTTCTTATGTAATCTTCTTCTTCTTCCTCCAACCTTAGTCATCGATTTCCTAAAAAACAATCGTTGAGCAGCGGAAGATGGCTATGAGTGGCCGATATGCAGCAACCACCACCAATTTCTACGGCTGTGGACGGAGCTCTTGCAGTTCGTGAACTCTTGTTAAGTATCCAAAATTCAAAATTTGTAATTATTACAATTTCTAGTGTGTATATGCTATTACAGTTGTTCTTGTTGATCTGTGAGTTTTGGGTTTGTAAGATTCAAGTACCTTAAATATTTTGGGATGTATAAACAGTATTTAAATAGTATTTATATATTTTGATGTTCATGTCTTCGATCTAAATGTGTGTACACAACCATTTGGTGACTAGTTAGATTTTGTGAATCCTTTTTGTTCTTAATTTCACCTCATATTTTTTAGTACGTCTTTGATCTCGAGAACAAGTATCCAGACTCTATTCCTATAGTTTTGTTTATAATATATTTCAACTCGTTTCATTTCTAACAGAAAAAAAACCCAGTATCAGATATGTCCCAGATGATATTCAGATTCAATATTCTATAACATGTTGTTCCAGGAACTTGACGGCGGAAATCATTTACGGCTTCTCAACTGCAGACACGGCCCTGGAAATATCACACATGGATACGTTCTAGGGGACATGGACACAAGCATTTTACTGTCCACATGGACAACATATGCAAACCAGCGTACACATGGACACTAGTATTCAACCGTACACATGGACACCACCATTCACGGTCCACGTGTGCATCACCACTATCTTGGTCGCCTCTCACTCCCACATTCACACAACCATCTGCATATCCCAAGAAGAATGTGATATCGATACAAGCAATTTGATAACACACCATTGTTATTTTTCTGTTTTAGATTTGAGTACTCACATTCTTCATACTCCTCATTTTTGTCTCTTAAACATTGGCACAAGATGTTATTCTCATTATCTAGTAGAGAACATAAGTTGTAATTTTTGTGTTGTGGATTGAGTCTTCAAAATTCAGCATAATGTTCATGGTTGTCTCTAGAACATTAAACACGCTGCTATTCAGCTTGTACGAAAACAAAGATATGTCCACGTGTACATATCTTTTTTTCTTTTTACACAAGTACACTATTATCGTTATTGTACATATGTACCATATCAAATCTAATATGTACGTAAAGCCTCCACCATCTCTGTCCACAATTATCCTTCCACAATTGTTGTACACACACACCATATACAATGTGTTTTGTATAGTACATACACCGACACGTACACTTGGATTTTATACTCCCATTTCATTTCCTCATGTACGATGACCTATTCAACCATCCACTTAAATTCCAACAAACTTACATATATAATCCAAGAAAAAAACATCCCACCGAATGGAGGTTCCATACCAAACAAAAAAACATTCGACTTTGAGTACACATTTAACTATTTGCTCAGAATTCTCTCTGTTGCAAACAACCTTGACACCAGGCCTTCGAATCTCAGCCTACCGGGGGTAAAAATAATTTTTAAACTAGGTTACAACAAACTGAAACATAACCAATTTCTAAACAAACAATCATCACATTTTTTTATCAAACAATTCACATTTTTTAAAGAACATCGAATAAACAACACTCGTCACTTACCTCAAACTTTACTCTTTTAACACCGGTCGTCATCAACCAGAGAATGAGAGGAAATCAAATGCTTTTTTTCTCTTCGTAGAATGGAGTCTGTGAGAGAGTAAAAAAGATAAAGGCGAATATAGTAGATACAAAATGTGTGGCCAGCGTTTCTCCTAGATCAAGATTTTAAATTAATTTGTAATTGAAATATTTGATTCACCGCCCAAGCCAGCAAATAAATTCAATTGCTTTAATTTTTTTAGTTAGGGGTTTTAGACATAAAGAAATGTGCAAGGAGCAACATGTGTTTTATTATGTAATAAAAAGATAAAAAGTGTCTATTACCGTAAATCACTCAAAGAAAAATTACAAGATTTTTTCCAGAATTCGACCACGTGCATAGTGCATAAATGTTTACAACAATTCCAAAAAAAAGTCAAGAAGTCACTGTCTAATCAGACAAATCATTTCACTTCGCCATGGACGTAGACATAGTGGGGTTTATGAGAAAGTCAACCAATTGACCAAGTCTAGGACAGAAATAACAACATCTAAGATAATTTCATCAACACTATTGAATGTTTCAGTAGTGCCGCAATTTTTCATAATAATAATCTATATTATAATAGATGAGTTTTTACTCACTCCTCAGCGCGCCACATCAACGTTTTGTGAACCCCACTTTAAAAAGATGTGAAAAAATATCAAGTTCATGGTTCGAATTCGAGTTATTGAGATATAAACACCAACATTTATACCACTAAGCTAAATGATACTTTGTACATTGATGGTCAAACCTAATATATATTTATGAAGGTCGGAAGCTCTTGCTTCTTCGGCTTCCTCTGAGGGTCGGGCCTACAAGTGCGTTATGAGTTTCATTTTTAAATGAGATTCATCACGTTATATGAAAAAAACTCAAGTTTGCAACAAGTATAGTTTTCTCATTTTGTAAACTAGGCCTGGGCGTTCGGGTCTTAGGGTCGGGTTCGGGCTGGTTCTTTTCGGGTCTGGATCTTTCGGGTCCTAAATATTCAGACCCAATAGGTACTTAGAAATTTTTGGTTCGGGTTCGGGTCGATTCTTATCGAGTCCGGGTCGGTTCAGGTCTATAATTAAAATACCCATAAAATATCCGTAATTTTTCGGGTCCATGTCGGGTCCGGGTCGGGTCCGGGTATTTAGGATCTGAAAAGAACATGACATATCCAATTCCATCAAATTTAGTTGATATTTGTCATATATATCTACAATTTTACAAAATAACTTAAAAGAACCTATTAATATTTAAAATAAAACATTTTTAAACTCTAAATTTTACAATTTAAAAATTTTACATTTTAAAGCTTTATATTACTTAAAAAATGTTAAAAATAATAACAAATGTTGTTAACAAAAGATATTTCAACTGAATCATAAAATAATATATATAAAATAGAACACAAAACATCATAGTTTTAGATATACATATTTTTAAGTCGGGTACAAATCGGTTCTTATCGGGTCGGGTTTATACGGGTCGGTTCTTTTTGGGTCCGGATCTATTCGGGTCAGTTCCTTTCGGTTCTAGTTCTTTCGGGTAAAAAAAATTTAGACCCAAAAGGTACTTGTAAATTTTCGGTTCGGTTCCAGGTCGGGTATTTTTGGATCGGTTCCGGTTCATGTCGTTTAACATGAGTTTGAGTTCTTTTCATCACTGTCTCAAACAAGTCTGAGTTACAGAGTTGCACCATGTATCTGTTCGTAATCTATTTTTCACCGGTGAACTCTTCATGTCCACATCTTAAATCGCTTGATCATAAATGTTCCTGATTTGTAGCCCCTATATAAACCATATATATATGATTCTCATCTTTGATGAACCCAATCTGCATCTCCAACAAACTCACTGATTCCTCTTAGATTTAACCAACTTCTAGAAAATGTTTCTCTCTACCTCTCCAATTCGTCAAACCGGCGTCCCAGAGTCCGTCACTCAACTTTCGAATCCTCGCTTCTGGGATTACCTGAACTTCAAGAAAGACAGGGAGTTTGTGAGAATTACGGTTCTCTTCCTTGATGAAAAGGTAAGTTAATCTTCGATCTATAACACTTATT
>NC_027749.1:30748816-30757877 GCF_000695525.1 Brassica oleracea var. oleracea | reverse complement strand
CAAAAACCTAGAACTCCCAGGTATATTATCATATTGCATCTGGGTTTATATTATGTTTTGATATCATAACTGATATTTAAACTCACAGATGTGGTTGGAAAAATCCGTTCTGTCTAGGGTTCTGGCCTCACCAAAGAAACAACTCGAGTCGTTATCTGTCTCCTCATTGATCCGTAAGAAATAATCAACACATAATTATCTTTATATTACTGTCTATATTGTGCTAACATCAATAATCAAAAATATTTCATACCCAAGATTTGTGGTCGTCTATTTATCTCCCTTAGTTATCAATCTAATTTTACACAAATCTTTATTTTACAGCTTAAAAGAAACCACAATAACCCAAACAATCAAACACCAAAAACTAGAATCCCAAAAAAGACGAATCATTAATGATCACCTCTTTTTTTGTCTAATCTTACAAATAAACTTCAAAACAAATATGTCAAACCAATCAACTCAACTAAAACTCAACGACACATACATTGAGCCAACTAAACAAATATAAACTCACGGCCAAATATTTAACAATTTACAAACTTACTTTCACAGATGCTTACGAAAAAGACGAAGACGACAACCAAGATCAGTGAAATTACCTACGCCAAAAAAGCAGAGTAAGTTACAAACTCTGATAAATACAACTAACAATGATTTTTTTTTACATATTACCCATCAAATAAAAAAGAAACAACACAACCACACCAGAAGATACAAGAGACAATCCCAACAGACATAAAGGCGGCAACAACATCTCCACATGCTCACTCCTCTTGTATTATAAAAATAGTTTACATGCTCAATGTCAACATGCCAACGCTATTGTCTTCTTATGAGAAATACATATATTCGTTTAAAACTCATTAAGACCTAAATACTAATTGTTACTCATTATATAGTTATTTCTACAAGTCTTCATATATTTGTTTTAAATGTCCGGTAAAAACAACAAGTTTAAAAGTAAAAAAACATATAACCAACATAAAAAGAATAAAAAAAAATTATTACTTAATACACACAACTTACACAACTAAACTGGAGAAAAAATATCCAGAAACAAAAGGTACTCTCAACAACCTTAATATAATTTATGTAATCTCAACATTACAAGTAACAAATTAAAAAGACAAACAAACAATAAGTCTCAGTGACACAGCAAGCAACACCACGAACTATATCAATCACATTACTAACACAGTTTAGTCCTTCATGAGTGGAGAACAGTGCATACACAATACATCATCACAACTCTAACCCTGTAACAATAAAAAACTTAAAAAACAATGATCAACCCAAAACGCAAAATTCACAGCTACAATAACCCTAACAAATATTTAGATGAAACAAGAAATATGTCTACAACTCCGCGCTTGCGCGGAGGCAGTGCCCCTAGTAATGAAAGTAATTCTCTTGATAAAACATATATACCCCATCTGTTTCAAAATAATATATATTTTAGATTTTTACACATATTAATAAAACATATTAAATCTCATTTATACATGCATGCATTTTTGTAATTATGTTTTTCCCATAATTCTAAACCAACAAGAATTAAGTAACTACAATTAAATTTTTTGAAATTTGCAATTAATCATTATTAATTGATAAAACATGCATTAAAAATACAAAAAAAAATCATTTTGGAACAAACTGTTTTACTAAAACATGCAACTTTATGAAACAGAGGGAGTATAACAATAAGTCACCTACTAAGAGGGCTGATATACCATGGATTTTACCATTTTTAGACCAAGGTATATGACCAATTTAGAGTATATTATATGTGCTTGGAGTCTGTTTTAGAGTCTTTTCAGGTACATTTTGAGAACTTTGGTGATTTTAGAGTTATTTGAAGTGCATAACTGTATAGACACGTCAGAAGTTTAGTTATGGATGAAGACCTTTCCACAGTGCGATTAAGCCCATATTTTAACACAAGATAGATCTTTGAGTTATCCTTCCAATGCCACCGGTTTGAGGTTTATCCAACGGTTAGCTATAAAGTTATGCCCAATTTACTGAAGAGTGGTACGTATGTCTCGCGAGAGGAAGCTATCGAGGATTACAAGGAGTGTCGATCGACATTGATGCCCGAAGAAGAGTCGAGCCTATTTCATGACCGACTTAAGCCCTAAATGATTTATCCTTGCTTGTTGTTTATGAACTTGACTGGTTGAAATGCAGCGGTTGTGGGATTTTGCAGATATTGGTGGTTTCGGTTTCTAGCGTTAATAAACGATTTGTACGACTAGTACATTGGTTAGAAATTGATGCGTTTACGAGATATTTGTGACTGGTTGGGTATGAGATATTGTAGCTGTATAATAATAAACTAACAATATTCACACATTATAACATTATAAAATATATCAAAACATACTATTAAGAAAATAAAATAAATATTAATAAAATGTAATTAATAACAGTATTACGTTATTTTTTTTAGTTTAAATGAAATTTATAATGTCAATAAGATTTATATAGAACTTTTAAAAGAATATTTTGTTTCGTTTATGTATGTATATATTTTATATATGTATATATATTAATGTTTAAAATTATAGTGAATAATTTTGGTTTAAAGTATTTATGAATTAAATTATGATATTGTTAGTGAATTTAAATTAAAATATAAAATATAGATATAGTTTAATTTATAATATTTTAATTGAAAATATAAATTAAAAATTTATTTCTATTTATTTATCCACGCGCAACCTCCCGCAACCACAAAGAAAACCACTTTTTGATTTTAAGAAGTTTGCAGCGGTTTGAAGTGATTTGTAACATTTGTGACTGTTTCAAAATGCTAATAACCGGTCGAACCTAAATCGTAACAATATAAAAACCCATGAAATCTAGTTAAGACTGATCGTTTACGATTTCAAAGAGTAGTATATGGAATTTGATTTACCTTTTTGTCTCAGAAAATTGATCTCCAGTGTTTCGCCAAATTGCGCATTGAATTACTTCCATGAGTGAATAACTTTAACTTGAATCCAGCAAGTTGTTTTGAAGAGCTTAACTTCAGAAAGGTACGACTGAAGGGAATTCTACTTACTCAATGTTTCTCATCAAAGCCGGGTCCAAACCAATCCGATGCAGCTGAAAGCATTAAAACAGCGCAAGAGTTTCTTTTTCCCACAAGACATCCAACGTAGAGTGGAGCCTACTCTGTTAGGTCTTCCCAGTGTAAGTTGAAGAATAAGGTCCAGCTTCACACATGACTGAGCTTTTAACAGGGTGAAAATCTGCAGATATCTTGCTATCATCGTAGCAGGAGTTAGCTGAGCCTTCAAAATAGAAAAATTCACGTACATGAGCTCGTGTTCTTGCTTGACCAGCTTGGATTGCAGAGGCAAGCAGCTTGATATGGTACTATGGTAGCCTTGGTTACCTTGAGCAGAGTTGTTGAAATCTTTTAAACCAAACTCATACACATGACCTTTGCCTTTATCAACTTGATTTGTGATTATCCGGAGAGATTCTAAACTGAGATAAGATTTCTGGGCCACAAAAAAAAAAAGAAGATTTCTGCGCCATATGGTCATTCCCAATATGAGCTAGAGACAACTTAATTCTCTGCTCTTTAATATTTTTTTCTGGACCAGAGCAGAGATGAGATATTGCTTCCTACTTTCAAGGACGTCAAGAGCTATTTTCTGTCTACCCGTGACAGGATTTATTCCAACTTGATCTACCTACAACACAACATAGAGAGGATCATCTCCTTTTTAAGACAGGCTCATGAATAGACGTACTCTTTTGGTTAGGATAATTGAGATCCACTACTGATTGTGAAGCACTGGGCTTTATAGGACACTGAGTTTGCTCATGAGTAAAACATTGACAGAAGAAACATAGTCTCTCGTACACATAGAGAATTATAGTTTGTTCACCGCTTGGGAGATTAACCACTTTGGTTTTTGATCTGCCCAAATTATCCCTCGAGTTAGTCTCTCAAATAAGAGGTTCGTAATAGTACTTAGTGATCAAATCCACATGAACTCAATGTTTCACGCAATATATTATCGGCAATCAGATTAAGCTAGACAATAAATAAAAAATGAGTAAACAAAACAGTAAATCTAAACAGTTGTAAGATATCAGAAGGAAGCGATAGATCTTGGAATTTATCAATCAAGATATTCAAAACACAATCAGTGATGGCGAGGGTTTTTATATGTTCGATTCTAGAACTCGAATACAAACAATAAGTTATCTAACTCTCGATGCGACGAACTATCAGATGCTTAACTCTAATCAAATATCAACCCTCGCTGCATATTCCATGAATCAAACAAGCAATAAACCAGATTCAGTGTTCCGTTAATTAATAGCACTCTCGTGCCTCTCAGTTTGTATTACAAACCACCCTTATGTAGAAATCAGTAAATAACCCTAGCAATCAATGATTATCAGTTTGATATTAAATTCATGAAATTCCTAAACCTAACCGGACTCAGACATGAATAACATAAATCATAGTCTGAATAAATGACATAAATGATGAATCAAAACAGGAGTTTCAAATAGATCTCTGAAAGAGTTCTAATCTTCTCTCCAAAAAGATAAATATAGCTTAAACATATTCTAGGCACTTTTGTAAATATTATAAACTTTTGGGCCAAAACACAATTCTTGGAAGTTGATAAAAACTTGCCAGGCTCTGATCAGGAGGAGTGTTGTTCGACACTCACATTGGTATCGTTCGACACTAGGCTAAAACCTCGACAGCTTCCTCTCGTGCATGAGACTAAACTGAGCATAACTTTTGATGCAACCTTCAGATTAATTTTAAACTGGTGGCACTGGAAATCTAACTCAAATCTTTATATCATGTAAGAATATGAACTTCACCAGATCTTGGAAAGTCCTCCTTCTGTTGCTAAACTTCTGACACATCTTCGTAGTTCTGCATCATAAATAGACTCAAAAAGTATCTGCACCGGAAAATAATCTAAAACAACTCAAAAGTAGATAATAGACTCAATAAAGAACTTATACTATGGTTTAAAAGCGGTAAGAAACATGGTATATCAGTTTTACCCAAAGGCTTGGAAATGTCAAACCTGATCGTAACCCTGACATATATAATCATTACTCTGAGTTTTGTATGATCAAAAGCAACCTCGACTACTTTTCCAAAAAGATCAGCTAAAGCTGAAATAGCTTCAGCAGTGTAATGATTAAACGGAATATGACGAAGCCTAACCCAGATGTTGATTTATGGAAGATAATCAGGCGGCGGTTTCTCAGTCCATCTCTCAATGGCTAGCACCCAATCATTGAAGGTATGAATGCCTTTGTCGAGAATTATGATCAAGTCATGCTCAAGATTGAATATAAATTGAAACTTCTCTGAAGTCAGCGCTATGCCATGAACTCGATCGTATATTTTCCATTTATGGAGCATGTCTCTGATTAGATTAGAGATCTTTTGGCAATCAGGATTTAAAAGTCTTCTAATCAGACTCAAAGAGTCTTTCTGGCTAAAACTATACTAAGGAAGATCAGGAAGGTTAAAGGGTTCATCGTCCTCATCTAACGACATCGCAAGTATAGCTCAGAGCTAGAGAAGAAGACATGGCCGGTTGAAACCGTTGCCAAGAACAAGAAGATGTTTGAAGGCGGTGGAAAGAAAACGACAAGAAAAACAAGATGGAAGAGATAAGAAGATGAGAAAATGCAATAAATGACCTAAAAAACTTTAGATCTGATAAGAGGAAAATGTTTTCCTAGTCAAAGCTCTAATATTTAAAGCTTTGACTAGGAAAATAATTTCCTCTTCTCTGAACCCAGATGAGGGAATTCTTTCTCTCTAGAAAAAGTGTTTTTTGTGTTTTATTAGAATACCTAATGTTTTCAATTTCCACCATTGTTTTCTTAGCCGAAACTGAACCTAGCTAGCTAATGTTTCATTTTCTGACCAAACCGAACTGAACTTTAATTTGGTCCAGAACTGTACAACTGTAGTTACCGTTTGGTAGACGACCTGAATCCAACAGCTAAACCTTATTCACTGTTTATTTTAAAATTAAAGATAACGCATATCTCTCTTGAAAGGAAATAATACATTGTATCAAACTTACAATAAAAGCTAGAGAATCACAAATCCGTAACATTAGAAACCAAATCACCAATGCACGTAAACTGTAAACAACAATCATAATAATAAAACGGCAGAATAAAGACAATAAACTGAAATGGAAACAAGAAAAGAAACACTTTGTAGAATCTGAATGAATGTGAGGATAAAGAGATTTAGATGAGAACATTGAAGAACAAAGAGAGAGAGAAAGTAGATCTGAGAGAAACTCTATTCCCTTATCTCACTTAATATTTAGTACATGTCTTTAAATAGACTAACAATGCATAAACAAGTCAGGCAAGTGGACTAGAGAAAAGAGTAAATAGATATGAGAGAGAGGGATCTGAGTCAACATCACTTTTGCCTTTTGTCTTCTCAAGTCTAGTACCTCTTGTCTTCTCAAGTCTAGCACCTTGTCTTCTCAAGTCTAGCAGTTTAATTCTCAAGTCTAGCAGCTTAATTCTGCTTCATGTCAACACTCTCCCTCAAGCTTTACCATGTGGAACAAGTCAAGCTTGGAAGCCATGAAGTATTCCCTCATTAAAACCTCAACTAGGTAAAACCCTTTGGGAGAAAACCCAAGTCAAGGGAAAAGAGTAGAACACTTCATGGAGGAGAGATCAGTGACATGAGAGGTCTATGAGTCCCAATCTTGGATGAATGAACTCACATACCTTAGTGCTTGCTGCCTTGGTGAAGATATCAGCTAGCTGATCTTCACTCCTTGTGTAGCACGGCAATATGATCTTCTGCTCCACGGCTTGTCTCACTTTGTGGCAATCTACCTCTATATGTTTGGTCCTTTCATGTAAGACTGAGTTGCTAGCAATATGTAGAGCAGTCTGGTTATCACAATGCATCGTGATTGGCGTTGTAACTTCAATTCTCAAGTCCTTAAGAAGTCCCTTGATCCAAATCAACTCGCTTGTGAGCTTCCTCATAGCTCTATATTCTGCCTCAGCAGTTGAACAAGACACCACATCCAAATCAACTCGCTTGTGAGCTTCCTCATAGCTCTATATTCTGCCTCAGCACTTGAACAAGACACCACCTTCTGCTTCTTGCTCTTCCATGTTACCAAATTGCCTCCAATGAAGGTACAATATCCAGTAGTTGATCTCCTATCAACTCGATCTCCTGCCCAATCCGTATCACAGTACCCAACAATCTCAGTGCTTCTATTGCATCCCATTCATACTCCTTGGCCTGGTGCCTCTCTTAGGTACCTGAGAATCCTCTCAACCATGTTCCAGTGGTGTACCTTGGGAGCTTGCATGTGTTGGCTTACTTGGTTTACTGCAAAGCATACATCTGGTCGGGTAATGGTAAGATAAATGAGTTTTCCCACCATTCTCCTATAATGCTTTACATCTTCATTTTACTTGTCTTCAATCTCCCCCTCACGCATCACTTTGTATCCTTCCTCTAGAGGTGTTTTGGCAGCTCTTCCACCAAGATCTCCAGCCTCATTTAGTAAGTCAAGGGTGTATTTCCTTTGAGATAGAAACAACCCTTCCTTAGACCTACACATCTCGATCCCTAGGAAGTATTTGAGCTCTCCCAAGTCCTTGATATCAAATGAAGCCTTAAGGAACGCTTTGGTCGAGATGATCCCTTCTTTGTCACTGCCTGTGATGATAATGTCATCAACATAGATGAGAATGACAATGATTCCTTGCTGGCTAGTGAGGGTGAATAGGGTATGATCAGCTTCAGACTTGACAAAACCTCTTCCATTGAGTGTGGTGCTTAGTTTGTGGTACCACGCTATTGGTGATTGTTTCAAGCCGTAGATGACTTTCTTCAGCCTCAATACATTTCCTGGTTTGGTAAGGTGTTTCATACCAGGTGGTGGTATCATGTAGACCTCATCTTCTAACTCTCCTAGTAGAAAAGCATTCTTTACATCCATTTGCCACAGATCTCATTCTAAGTTCACAGCCAATGAGAGTACAATCCGTATCGTGTGAAGCTTAGCTACTGGTGCAAAGGTGTCAAGGTAATCTTAACCATAGACTTGAGTGTAGCCTCTTGCAACAAGGCTGATCTTTTTCCTTTCTGGTTGCCCATTAGCCAAATACTTGATAGTGAATAGTAACATGCTTGTGACAGCCTTCTTGCCTTTGGGAAGCTCACTCTCAAACCAAGTTCCATTTCGAATCATGGCACTGACCTCATCATCTACTGAGTCTCTCTATTCCTTTATCTTCATTGCCTCCTCATGGGTCCTCAGAATATACTCTTGATCTATGTTGGTGATGAAGGCTTGATGATCTCTTGGATAGCAAGCAAGGGAGCAAGTTGCTTGAGTGGGTTGGGCTACTGCTTGACTGTTGAAATACTTCCAATTTGATGGACGCTTTCTCACCCTTGTGCTTCTTCTAAGCGGCTGGACCTCTCCAACAATCTCAGCTTCAACTTCATTTTGTTGATCTGATTCCTCTTGCTGTTGGCTTTCAACTGATCATGAACCTCTTGCCCTTGATCAGTAGTCTACGGATCCTCTTGACCCATTTGTGGTTCCTCTTGACCCATGTGTGGTTCCTCTTGACCAGTAGACGAATCCTCTTGATTCCCCCCTTCAGGATTAGGATGAGAAGCCTCTTCAGCCGCATCCATACCATTGCCTTGATCTAAACTATCTGCTGAACCACTAGTTCTTTCATTTGGTGTCATGATGATACCAAGGCTCTCCATGATAATCCGTAGGTATTTTTCCCTATCTGAGGCCCCTTGAGATAGATCCTTGAGATTGTCTCAACTCTTCTCCTCATAATAGCCTCTAGATTCCAAAAACTTGACCTCTCTGGATACTAAGACTCTTCTTGTCTCTAGAGAGTAGCATTTGTAACCTTTTTGAGTGGTAGAATACCTAATGAACACTGTTTTTGTGCTTCTGGCCTCAAGTTTGTTCCTATGATCACCTGTTTGCAATACATAGCACAAGCACCCAAATACCCGTAA
>NC_027749.1:30744309-30748667 GCF_000695525.1 Brassica oleracea var. oleracea | reverse complement strand
TCTGGAAGTTTATAAATGCATCTAGGACTCTATCTTTAGATGGTATCGTAGTCAGCCATGTATATTTAGATTTCTGGTCTATGAAGGTGACAAAATATCTATGATTTTCCCTAGAAGTGCATGGTGCAGTCCAGACATCAGAGTGTATTAGATCAAAGCATTTTTCATAGATAGTAGATGACTTGGGAAACACAGTCTTGCAATGTTTGCCAAGAATACATGCTTCACATCCATCATTTTTGAAATAAACATTAGGAAATAGCAGGTTCAGTGCTCTAGAATGGGGATGGCCTAACCTAGCATGCCACAATACATCATTTTCTAAGACAAGGATTGAACTAAAAGCATAAGGTAAACATGATTTAGTCTTGGTGTCTTCAAGCAGGTACAAGTCCTCTTTAGTAACACCCTTTCCGATCATCTTAAGAGTCTCAATATCCTGAAACACAACATGAGTAGGACTAAAAATAACCTTGCAGTTAAGATCAGTGACAACCTTCTTGACAGATAATAGATTAGATGCAAAAGATGGCATATAAAATGCTTTAGTATCTTTCTCAAATAATTTCAAGTTTCCTACATATTTTATTGGTATGCTGTCGCCATTTTCAATCATAACATTACCTAGGGCAGGCTTAACATTACTGATTAACCTAGCATCACTAATCATGTGGTGAGAAGCTCCAGAATCTATAACTAGTGGCTTAAAGCTATCAGATGCATTCAAGATTGTAACAAGAGCATTGGGCAGTTTATAAGAGCCATTCAAAGATACACCAAGTGTGTTACCAGAGTTCTCCTTGAGGGCTTTGATGAGAGCATCAAGTTCAGACCTCTTGATTGTCTCATCTTGGGTAGACCTCATGATAGAACAACCACTGAATCCCAAGGTCTTCCCTTCTCCAGCCGCAACCGAGTTCATGGGACGAGGAATAGATGGCTCGCCCATTTTACTAAAAATTTTCCCCTTGCATCAGAGTAAGGTGTCCTGAACTTCTGAGGCTTGAGATGTGGGTGAAGGATCCAACATTTGTCTTTGACGTGACCTTTTTTCTTGCAATGGTCACATACCCACACTTTCTTGTCTTATGGCTTGTAATACCCCTTGTTAGCTATGCCCTCATGTTTGTGCTCATTTCCTTCAGCCTTGTTAGCTATAATGAGGTCTCCTTTGCCACCAAAGAGTCCCACTGAGCCTTGCTCCTTTTGAATCTGAGCACAAAGCTCCTCAAGTGATGGAAGCTTCTCACTTCTTAGAATGTGTTTGATTAGATCACTATAACCCGGGTTGAGAGTGAACAGCAAAGCAAAGACCTTGTCTTGCTCCTTCCTCTCATTAAGTACATCCAGATCAAGACTGGCCGGTCTTAACATCTCTAACTCGGCACACAACGATCTGAACTTCCCAAAATGCTTGGAAAATTCAGTGTCCTCTTGACTGAGAGTGTTGATAGCCCTCTTGACTTCAAACACCCTGCTGATGTTAGATATATTGCCATATACCTTCTGGAGAGTATCCCACAGCTCCTTGGAAGTTTCACAGTAGGAGTAAGCTTCCAAGATAGAGGTTTCAAGACTATTCTGAATGATGGAAAGGACCATATGAGATCCTTCTGACTTCTCTTCCTACCTCCTTCAGCTACAGCAACAACTTCTTTACCATCCTCTCTCAGGATGGTCTTCTTGGTGTCTTTGTTGTCAACAACCTACTCCCAAAGACCTCTGCCTCCAAGAGCGGTTTTGACAAGCCTAGACCACAGTAAGTAGTTGGTTTCCTTGAGGGTAACCGGAATAGACACGGATTTAAAGACATCAGTGTAGGAGTTTTCCATTTTTGGTAAGTTTTAGGTCTGGAAATGAAGAACAACTCAAGAACAGGATGAACTTTACCAAAAAATAGACAGGGGAAATCAAAGATTTGCGGAAGTAAAGAGAATAGAGTAGAGATATAGAGGTAGAGAAGAATGAATCTCAGGAGCTTACTTGCTCTGATACCATGAAAGAATGTGAGTATAAAGAGATTTAGATGAAGAACATTGAAGAACAAAGAGAGAGAGAAAGTAGATCTGGGAGAAACTCTATTCCCTTATCTCACTTAATATTCAGTACATGTCTTTAAATAGACTAACAATGCATAAACAAGTCAGACAAGTGGACTAGAGAAAAGAGTAAGTAGATAGGAGAGAGAGGGATCTGAGTCAACATCACTTTTGCCTCTTGTCTTCTCAAGTCTAGTGCCTCTTGTCTTCTCAAGTCTAGCAGCTTGTCTTCTCAAGTCTAGCAGCTTGTCTTCTCAAGTCCAGCAGCTTAATTCTGCTTCATGTCAACAAAATCATGCATGGTTTTGTCTAAAACGTAATGTGAACGTCCACTCTCGAAACCCTAGCAGAACCATGTATTATTGGTAGGGTTTGAACTAGTAGCGGGATTGATACTGCTTGAAATAATGGTTGTCGGAGTGGTGGAGAAAACGCCGGGAATCTGTCGCTGCTGCTGCTGTTGGTGGTGGTTATCATTCATGAACGGAAAGCCCATTTGCTCAGCAGCATGACTCATTTTCTGGGGATGGTTCATCATGTGCATAAACCATTGTTGTTGTTGCTGTTCATGACTATGATTCAGATTCAGATTCAGAGGCTGCTCATAGAGTCCAACATGTTGGTGAAACTGTTGTTGCTGCTGAATCTTAGCGGCTGGAGCGGTTGTAGCCTCCACAACAGCCAACGTTCCACTCGATTCTGCCGCAACATTGTTGGAGGATTCACAGAGCTCCATACGAGAATTACATAGTATCTCGATCCTGCGGTTAACATCTTTAAGATATTGATCAATAAAATAACCGAAATCATTAAGATCCACAATATTCAGATTAAACATCCCTATGGTTCCGATCAAACATTGGAACATGACTTCGGTCATCTCCATCTCTAGGATGTCCTTCCTTTGTTTCTTCAAATTGTCGGAGGCTTTGGCTATCCTTTGTCTGAGAAAGGTATAAGTTTATGAGAATTAATGAGAGTTTATGAGAATTGTTTGAAAGATTTTGGTGAAGAACTAAGAGAGATATGTGAGGGAATCCAAGAGAGAGAGAGACAAGAATATTTGAGGAAACTTTTTCCTTAGATAAATTTAGTGTATACAATAGTTACATATATAGATCTAGCAAAGAGAATAAGACAATGAGAATGAATAAACAAATGGAGATGAATAAACTAATGAAGACAAGATCTGGGGAAGTCACTTTCAAATAGTGACAACTCCCTTCTCTCTTCCTTCCTTAGCATATCATGTGACTTTGGCTTGTTTCCACACTCCAACAGCTCTATCCAGTTGCCTCCACTTGTTTAAATTCGTCCAAGACTTCAGGCAAGATATTTAAATCAGTCTCACACCTTTCCTTGCTTCAGTTTTCCTGTCCATAATTTTCTGTCCATGATTTCATGTCCATGATTTTCTGTCCATGATTTCCTGTCCAAGATCTCCTGTCCATGATTTCATGTCTATGATCTCCTGTCCATGATCAATCAGGTTCTTCATGTCTTTACTCTTGCTTTTTATTGCTTCATGTCAACCCTCATGTCTTTTACTCTTGCTCTTTATTCTCTTCGTGTCAACACTCCCCCTCAAGCTTGACCATAGGGACTTGGTCAAGCTTGGATACCATGAAGCATTCCCTCGTTAAAAACTTTACTTGGAAAAACTACTTGGGATAAAAACCAAGCAAAGGAAAAAGAGTAGAACACTTCATGGCAAGAGGATCAGTGACAAGAGAGGTCAATGAGTCTAGCATGGACGTATCACTTGCTGCTCAACTGCTTGTCTCACCTTGTGGCAGTCCACCTCTATATGCTTTGTTCTTTCATGGAAGACTGAGTTGGATGCAATATGAATTGCTGCCTGGTTGTCACAGTGCATGGTCATGGGCGTGGTGATCTCAATACCCAAGTCCTTCAGCAGTCCCTTGATCCTAAGCTTGGACTGTATTCTCGATCTGTATCACATGTATCAAATGATCTCAATGAAATGCATCAAAATGATCTCATCGATCTGTATTCTGCTTCAGCACTTGAACAAGATACAATTTTCTGCTTCTTGCTTTTCCATGTGACCAGATTCCCTCCAATAAATGTGCAATAGCCTGTAGTTGATCTCCTATCAACTCTATCTCCAGCCCAATCAGCATCACAATATCCAACAACTTCAGTACTCTTGTTACATGCCATCCATACTCCTTGGCCAAGCGCCTCTCTTAGATACCTTAAGATCCTCTCCACCATATTCCAATGATGCACCTTAGGAGCTCCCATGTGTTGACTCACTTGATTCACAGCAAAGCACACATCTGGTCTGGTGATGGT
>NC_027749.1:30743332-30744084 GCF_000695525.1 Brassica oleracea var. oleracea | reverse complement strand
AGAAAGGTTTTAGTTGAGAGAATACCTTCCTTGTTGCTACCAGTGATAATAATGTCATCCAAATAGACTAAGATGACCACAATACCTTGCCTAATAGTTAATGTGAAGAGGGTGTGATCAGCTTCTGACTTTACAAAGCCTCTTCCATTGAAGGTGGTGCTCAACTTATGGTACCAAGTCCTTGGAGATTGCTTCAAGCTATAAATTGCCTTCTTTAATCTGAGAACATTTTCTGGCTTCACCATGTTCTCACGACCAGGAGGTGGTCTCATGTAGACTTCATCCTCCAATTCTCCTTGAAGAAAGGCATTCTTCACATCCATCTGCCATAAATCCCACTCAAGGTTGACAGCAAGAGACAAGAGAATCCTTATAGTGTGAAGCTTGGCGACTGGTGCAAAAATGTCTAGATAATCTTCACAATATACTTGAGTATATCCCCTTGCAACCAGTCTTGTCTTCTTTCTTTCTGGTTTTTCATTGGCTCCATACTTGATAGTGTAGAGAAGCCGGCTTGTCACTAAACCATGTATCATTCTTGATCATGGCTCCAATTTCATCTCCAACAGATTCTCTCCACTCCTTGTGTTGCATAGCTTCTTCATATGTTCTTGGAATGTATTCCTGATCCAATTCACTGATGAAGACTTGATGTTCTTCTGGATATTGAGCAAGGGAGCATACTGCACTTATTGGTTGAGCTACAGCTTCAGCATTAAAGTAAACTCTTGTGTTGATCCAGTGTGAAGGTG
>NC_027749.1:30742441-30743120 GCF_000695525.1 Brassica oleracea var. oleracea | reverse complement strand
GTTCCACCCTTGGTAGAGAAGGCATACTGATTCCCAGGCTCTCCATTACTCTCCTAAGGTTGTTTGCTCTATCTGAGGCTGATTGAGAAAGATCTTTCAGCTCATCCCAACTCTTTCCATCATAGTAGCCTCTGGATTCTACAAACTTCACATCCCTTGATATCAAGACTCTCCTAGTCTCTGGAACAAAACATTTGTAGCCCCTTTGGTGAGGAGAATAGCCAATAAACACAGCCCTGGTACTTCTATGCACCAGCTTACTCTTTATTCTCCTGGAATCAAGACAAAACACAAGCACCCAAACACACGCATATGCTTTATGGATGGTTTAGTTTTGTTCACTACCTGATATGGAGATTGATCTTGAAGGATCCTGGTAGGTATCTTATTGATCAAGTAGCAGGCAGCAAGGACAACATCTCCCAATAGCTTTTGGGCATGCTTGTATGGAACATCATGCTCCTTGCAACCTCCATGAGATGTCTATTTTTCCTCTCAGCTACTCCATTTTGTCGTGGGGTGTATGGACAGCTAGTTTGATCGATCATCCCATATTTTGCCAAGTGTTGTTTAAAAGCATTGCTTGTGTATTCTCCTCCATTATCTGATCTCAAAATTTTTATCTTGGCATTGAAATGGTTAGATACATAATTTTGAAAATTTATGAAAGCTTCTAAGA
>NC_027749.1:30741395-30742293 GCF_000695525.1 Brassica oleracea var. oleracea | reverse complement strand
TAAGATACAAGCCTCACAATCACTCTTAAAGGAAATACTAGGCAACATGATGTTTAAAGCTCTAGAATGGGGATGTCCTAATCTAGCATGCCATAATACATCTTTAGGGAAATGATAAATGGAATTTAACGCATGGGATAAATCGGCAGCAAGCTTAGTATTTTCAAGCAAGTACAAGTCTCCCTTGGTGACACCTTTGCCAAGCAACCTACTAGTTTCAATATCTTGAAAGTAGACATCATTAGGAGTGAAAGTAACACTGCAATTCAAGGCATTAGTAGCTCTTTTAACTGATAACAAGATTGAGGTGAAGCTAGGCATATAGAAAGCTTTAGAATCTTTGTTAAACAACCTAAGATCACCTACTCCTTTAATTGGTACTCTTTCACCATAACCTATTGTAACATTTCCTAAGGCAGAGACAATGTTTTTAATCAATTTTAAATCACTGATCACGTGGTGACTAACTCCTGAATCTATAACTAAAGGTTTTGCCAAATTAAATTTAGTTATAGCATTCAAGGAAGTTCCACAAGCAGTAGCATGTAAAGAGGCACCAAGTAAGTACACCAGAGTTATCCTTAAGAAGCTTGATGAGAGCCTCAATATCAGATCTCCTCATGGTCTCATCTTGAGTGTTCCTTAAGGCTGAGCCACTGCTGGAAGCTCCCCCTTTGTTCTCACAAGCTTCATTGGTCTGGCGCATGCTGTCTTGTATAGATGGCTCACCAATATCACCAGAGAAGTTTGATTTGGCATCATTGTAACCTGTCCTGAACTTCTGTGGCTTGAGATGAGGATGGAGTATCCAGCACTTGTCATTTCCATGGCCTTTCTTCTTGCAATGATCACAAATCCACACCTTCTTATCTTCAGCTTTAAGAGCTTTTGTTTGCTG
>NC_027749.1:30732060-30741386 GCF_000695525.1 Brassica oleracea var. oleracea | reverse complement strand
GCACCAGATCTTTCTTTCCTCCTCCAAAGAGACCAACTGAGCCTTGCTCCTTGTGAATCTCAGAGCATACCTCATCTAGAGAAGGTAGCTCCTTATTCCTTAGGATGTGCTTGATGAGGTCACCATAGCTTGGATGGAGGGTAAGCAGCAAAGCAAAGACCTTGTCTTTCTCTCTCCTTTGATTAAGCACAATAGGATCAATAGTTGCTGGCCTGAGCATCTCAAGTTCAGCCCACAAGGATCTGAACTTCCCAAAATGTTTATCAAAATCATTGTCCTCTTGACTAAGAGTATTGATAGCTCTCTAGACTTCAAAGACTCTACTGATGTTGGAATTGTTTCCATAGACCTTCTGAAGTGTATCCCACAATTCCTTGGAAGTTTCACAATAGGAGTAACCTTCCTGAAGTGAGGCGTCAAGACTGTGCTGAAGATGGACAACACCAACTGGTCCTCTTGACATTTCTTCTTGGCGCCAGCATCAGCAACAACAACCTCTTTGCCATCCTCTCCTAGGATAGTCTTCTTTTGTGGTCTGCCTTCTTCAACAATCTCCCAAAGCCCTCTGCCTCCAAGAGCTGTCTTAGCAAGCCTTGCCCAATGTAGATAGTTAGCTCCTTTAAGAGTAACTGGAATCACCACCATTCTTGAGTTTTCTCCTGAATCCATCAAGAATCACAAGAACATAACTGGAAAAATTCAAGAACAGTTCAAGAACAGAGGAGAGAGACTGGTGTGAATGATAAGAGACTTTAAAGAGAAAAAGAAGAATAAAACCAGAGTAGTTTGCGGAAGAGATTTAGGTTTCAAGAGCTTGTAGCTCCGATACCATATAAGTTTATGAGAATTAATGAGAGTTTATGAGAATTGTTTGAAAGATTTTGGTGAAGAACTAAGAGAGATATGTGAGGGAATCCAAGAGAGAGAGACAAAAATATTTGAGGAACATTTTTTCTTAGATAGATTTAGTGTATACAATAGTTACATAAATAGATCTAGCAAGAAGAATAAGACAATGAGAATGAATAAACAAATGAAGATGAATAAACTAATGAAGACAAGATCTGGGGAAGTCACTTTCAGATAGTGACAACTCCCTTCTCTCTTCCTTCCTTAGCATATCATGTGATTTTGGTTTGTTTCCACACTCCACAACTCCATCCAGTTGCCTCCACTTGTTTAAATTCGTCCAAGACTTTAGGCAAGATATTTAAATCAGTCTCACGCCTTTCCTTGCTTTAGTTTTCATGTCCATGATTTTCTGTCCATGATTTTCTGTCCAAGATTTTCTGTCCATGATTTTCTGTCCAATATCTCCTGTCCATGATATCCTGTCCATGATTTCATGTCCATGATCTGCTGTCCATGATCAATCAGGTTCTTCATATCTTTACTCTTGCTTTTTATTGCTTCATGTCAACACTCATGTCTTTTACTCCTCTTTATTCTCTTCATGTCAACAAAAGGTTTCTTGATCCACCATTTTCTTGTTCTGGTCCATCTCCGGCAATGTACGAAACTCCGAAATTATTCTTTGCACTCCGGAGTTTGATGGCCACACCTCTGGATTAGAGTCGTAGGGACTGTAGATGATGGCGCATGCATTGATACCACAAAGAGTCGAGAGCTCATTCAATTTCTTCATCAAACCTTTCTTTCTTTTCTTATAAGTTGCTTTCCTCGAAGAATCGTTAGCAATGAAAGCAAGTTTCACCTTCTTTCTTGTCATGATACTTTTTCCCTTTCCTTTATTTGTTATGGTGTGTATTGAGGTCGTGCTGGGTTTTATATTGTGACCAAGAGGTACAAAAGATTTTCTCTCTTCAAATTAAAGATATTATTTTGGAACTAATTAGCTAGTCAAAAAATTCAAAGTATTAACAATTGTTAATAAGTATTGTATTTAGCTAATAAATGTTTCTTATCTTGTAATAAAGCTCTAAAATAAAATAAAATAAAAACAGCAATACAAAATGCATAATTTGCAATCAACATTTGAAAAAGCTTTCTGTGTGAATGTCTTACAACTCGGTGTTACGTTGCAAAATAGATAGATGTTAAAAATCGTGAATTAGAATAAATTAGTGAATTGTTTAATTTGGGTTCGTAAAACTTGATATATTAAAATGATGGTAATAGGTTGTTATTATTATGAAAAGTTTCTTTCATCTTATTCACTTAGGCTATGAAATTTTATAAACCACTTCACATTAGTAAAAATGCTACTACGACTGTTTTAAAAACAAATAGTTGCGTATATTTGTGATAGTTTTTAAAATTTGGTTATATAAGCAGCTGGTATAATACATTTCTGATTTCTGTGATTATTTTCCTTTATTGGAGTTTTGAATATAGCTTTTCCTTTTCTTTTTCGATCAAAACGGATATAGATTATCTTAACACTTAAAGTAACGTATAACGGAAGCATTGTCGAAATAATTCTCTAAAAATCAGAATCATACACCTCGTCTTTTTATTATCCCCTAAGAGAAACATTACAACATTTGAGGTATCCATGTGTCATCATCACAATGAGTCTTGGAATCCTTAGAAAAATATGTTGGTCCATCTAAATATATAATAAGCTTTTTATTAAACTAACCATAAATTCGTTATTAATGTTTTTCATTCTTTCCGTAAATAAAAATTACGAAATTGCTTAATGTGACTAAAGTATATATGAAAATTAATGACTTTGAATAATAAAGATTTGATAAAAATTAGTATATTCTCTATCATATTTGTTTACTTTAAATTACTAAAATAAATTAAACAACTACATTAACCATATAATAAAAATTTAAATTTTTTCTATATATGTTATATTTTGATTTTTTAAACGACTATAAATTATTAAAATTGTTAAAAGTCTCACATTAAAATTTTTTTAATCCATGTTTTAAATGTTTTTCTTATGATAAAATATAAATGATTACAAAATCATATAAGTAAGAAGTCTCATTTAATAAATATTAAGTGTAAAAGATATATATTAAAATTAAGCTATATACCATCTAAAATATATAAATATTTTAATTTTAAAATTTGCTTTGAACAAATATATTGGTAAATGTTATTTAACAAATATTGATAAGTTAATATTTAAATTTTAAACTTAGCTTTGAATTTTTTAAGAATTACTAAAATTATTAATCACACAATGAAAATTTTGTTATCAGTTATCTAAAGTTTTTGTTATAAAAAATACAAATGATAAAATAACCATATGAGAAGAAAGCATCATTTAATATATATCAATACTAAAAATACATATTATATATATGTTAACGTCATTTAAATTTAATTATATACAATATAAAATAGAAAAAGTAATTGTTTGGATTAATGAAATTTATTTATGTGTTCACATCAATTTAATTATATATGTATTTATGTAGTTACTGACTTTTTAATTATTCAATATATATTTATTATTTTATAAATATGTAAAAGAACATATAATACATAAAAATAGTATATATAATGTTCGTCCCACACAAGGTGCGGATCCTAACCTAGTATCCATATATTATACCTACATTTATAAACTTAAAAGTATATATTTTGTCTATCATCATTGAATGTCTATCAACATTGAATAAGCTAAAGACCTCTCTTATATTTTTACGGGGTAACAACCTAAAGACATTTTAATCGGGAAATTTGCCAAAATAGAACAAAAATTCAGCCTTCTTGTTCTTTTAGTATAATTTTTTTTTTGGGATAATTTGCTGTATATACACAAAACAACCAAAATTAGGAAATTGCCATAAATGCATGGAAACCCTTAATCTCTGTAGCAATATATACATAGAACGACCGTTTTACCCCTGTTCTAAATTCATCTTGTTTCTCTTTCTTTCCCACTCTATCTCTGTCGTTTTTTTTTTTTTTTCCAGACTCTCCTTCTCTTCCATTGATCTCTTTCTCTCCCTTTTTTAATCTTTAGTGAAATCAAAGATTTTCTTCAAATAATTCATTCTTCTTTTTAAATCCCACTAATGATCTTTGCTCCATTTTTACCACAAAATGCTAACCTCTCTCCTCAATTTGTCATCGTCACCATCACATCAATGTATTTAAAGCGCCAAGAATGCCAATGAATCATGAATTCAAAGAAAGCCAAACCTCCAAGTTTTCTGGGATATCAATTTGAAACACGACTATAGATTTTCCTCCAAATTTATGTATTTTTCAGTTAAATTTTTGTAACTAAAAATAAATGGGAGGACTAGGATTGCAATAGAAATTACATATATAATGATTAAGTTAGAACGATAACCTATTTTGTAGTATCTAACAAATTATGTATCAGCTAAGTGCAATTATTTCTGGACATCTCACCACCCATTTTAAAAAGCGTCTAACATGTTTGATATCATCTAACTAAACATGTATATGCTAAAGATTAAGTAATCATGTTAACCTATTATGAAACATCTAACAAATTATGTATCATATGAACACAACTATTTTGTACAAAGGAAGTTTAACACTAAGCTTTAACTCAAGATGTTATATAAATTGTTAGTGGATAACTTGTTTATTATAAAATTATACTTATCAAATAACAAAAGCAATGATTTAAATGTAATATATTATTTAGCACATAAAACATATGGTAGAGGTAACTTATTAGTTTACATAAGATACAATAATTTTTAACACTAAAAAATATAGAAGTTAAACAGATAATGATTAAGTTAGCCGTACAGCTTATTTTATAGCATTTAACAAAGCATATATAGCTAACACAAGCTACTTAAACATCTTACCCACATATTTTTAAAAGAAAACATGTTTTGTAACAGCTAAAAAAACATGTATGAGTTAATAACAATACATTATGTAAAATTTACAAATCATGTATCAAACCACATCTTTTTGGTAACATCAACCGACAATTTTAAAATTACGACACCAAAATGGTTGGTAACATCCATGCGACCATATGATTTTATCAACACGTGGATTGAAAAGATATCTCTTGTAGTGTCATTTACTTGCTTGAAACCTTCAAAATCGTGGTCGACATCAAACAAACTGGCAAAAAACTATTGTAGATGAACTCGTCAAGAAGATAGTATTCGTTGGATTAACAATGGTAGAAATAAAAAGAGAAGAAGAATTCATTTGTTTTGTCTAAGGGATTAGGAGAAATACAAAAAAGAAGAATGAATTGTATTATTTGGGTAAGAGAAAGGGATACGAGAGAGAGAAGGAAGAAAAGAGTTTGGGCAGGGGCAAGGGCAGAGCAACGCAGGGCATGTCAGGGGTAGGGACAATACTGAGGTTTAGAAATATCAATAGTGTTTAGGGTATTTACTTAAATATGGATTTTTCTAGGTATATGAGACTTAATTTCTTTTTTTTTGGTCTTTTTTCTTTTTTTTACCTTTTCCATTTTTAAAACTTAATGAAATAAATAGTTTTATGAATAAAAAAATGAAAAATAGAAAAATAGATGAAATACCTATATAGAAAAACTGGTATTTTTTTGGGTTGAAAAACTAGTTAAATTAAAAATTTAAATTATGTTTTATAGAAAGTAGACTTCATCTTCTACGAAAAATGGCTTGATAAAAATCAAATTCCAGGTTAAATAAGTTAATCTACTTTCTCTAGAACCAATATTCTATTTTTAAATGAAATTCTAAATATGAAGAATGCGAAGTCTATGCATTGTAAATGTTGCTACATTTTTTTCTGAATCTAGTTTCTACTTTTGAAGCAATTCTAAAATTTTAGGAATATGAAATCTACTTTTCCTTCAAAAGGCTACATATAGTATAATCTGCTTATGGAATTGTTGTATGGTTTCTATGTAGTGTAGAAGGTACATTCTACAGATAAGAAAACCTAATTTCCAAAAACTTTGGCAGTTCTGTTATGAAAATATTCCAAAAATATTTGTAATCTTCTAACTTTCCTAAACCGTGTAGATGCCGATTTCCTTGGCAAAAAAAAAAAAACCGAGTTAACCTTTTCTTCTTCATCAATCCATGATTTCTCCATATCGTTTAGGGTCTCGTTTATGGTTTGTTTAGAGTTTACAGTTAGCTTAGTTTGATGGTAGTTGTTTGGTGTATCATTCATAAGCTAAACTTACTGTAAAAACCATAAACAGAAGAAAATACGAAAGTTATACATTAGATTAAGCATTCTCGTTCTCATACACCAACATCCAAAACAATAAGAAAGGATTCTACCATTCTTGTTCCTAAAAAATCAGATCTAACTTTAGAGTAAATCAAACAACTTTCACAGAATCTCTACCACCGGAGAAGTGACACACTTAGAAAGTTCATAGTTTGACATCCTATTAACCAATTATGGATCATTAGCTGCTTCCCAAGGATCCCACAAAACTTTGTTTGCGAAGATTACTTAAGATTTTTATCAATCCCTTTCTCATGTGATCATACGTGTTGTGCATAACAGCATCACAAATATTAGATCCGCATTCATCAAATTGATAGCTTTAGTATAAGAAGAGTCGTTTCTGTTTCATACTTTTAGAGTCTTCTGGAATTTTTTTTTCTTTACACATGTATCATCATCTTCAATAATGATGATTCTTTCGAGTTTATAGATATGGTTTTATCTTCTTTTCTTTTGCTTTTGTATTTACTTATCTCAAAGATGCAACAAACGAAGGTATTATCTCATTATGTGTATATGCTGAATGCAAAAGTCAGACAAGCAATCTCGCTACACCTTCTTTAACAATACGTACTCTGACAATCTGTCTCATGTAAACAACTAAAGACCTTATAGAGAGACCTGCAGATACATAAAGCAACCACGTTGTAATAGCCTCTCAAAACTGTTATCCCGGCTTGCAAGCAGTATGGTCTGAGGTATCATGGATTTGCGTTGCAGTTTTTAACCAATTTTTTTTAAAAACATAGATATCACGGAACAAAAGAGAATTTGTTAGTATATGAAGTTGAGAAATCTGTTATGGTATGTTGGAAAAATTCAACTGTGCAGCTAGCGAATTTGATTTTTGGGAGAACACAAGACACAAATCCCAAGTACATATATACGAATGTTGCACGAATAAAAAGAACATCATATGTCTTCAAATAACAACCATAAAATTTCCAACTCAGTAGAAGTGTATATGATAACGAGTGAAATTGCAATTAATTAAAAAAAGAAATATACGTGACAGAAGAAACTATAACAGAAAAGAGGGTCAGTGTTGAAACTGAGAGGTGGTTGGTGCCAGAACTCGAGGGAGATGGTGCAGTCATGACCGGCGACTCAGCCAAAGATGGTGAAGATGTTGGTGACCCGACCGAAGATGGCGAAGTCATAGATATTCCAGCCGATGGAGAAACTGCATCATTATTATCATTCATACATTATATTTCTTAACATAGCATATGACATAAATATAAAAAAAAATACGTTCAAAAAATATATAATATAAATAAAACAAAATATTGAAAGAAGACTTTAGTTTTAAAAAAAAAAAAAATCTAATTTATAAATGTAAGACTAAACTAATTATACAATTGCAATTTAAGTAACAAATCCAAAAATTATGGTATACAGTATTCTCATAGAAGATGAAATGGGTTGATGCATGTCTTTTCAATAATCAACAAAACTTTTCAGATTCATTTTTCTTCTTCCCAATATTCAGCTCTGACTACGAATATAATACAAAACAAGGTAATAACCCGGGAGCGAGAATTTCATAAATATTTTAAACTTTATGAATATTTTAAATATTTTTTTTTCAATTCAAGTATAATACATATTTCTTAAATTTTGAAATCAAATTATTTATAAATTTTAATATGGTATATATTTTAATTTAAACAATAATAATAATAAAAATATATATATATATATATATATATATATATATATAAATATAAATATCTATTAAATTGAATTTCATAAACATATGATTTTATTATCATTTGTATCTTGTTATAACAAAAAAATTAACTATTGACCACAAAACATTTCAGTGAGACTTTACTTTTTTAATTTATATTTATTTTTAAATTTTTTAAATATATTATATGAAAAAACCTAAATTTTAGTTATTTAATTATTTAATTTATTTTAATAATATAAATTAAAAAAAGAGGATACACAAATTGTTATCAAATCTTTATTGGTTTAAATCATTAATTGTCATATATATATTTTAGTCATATTAGATAATTTCGTTGTTTTTATTTAAGAAAAGAAAGAAAAACTATTTTTATAAATTACTAATTACTTTTATGGTTAGTTTAATAAAAAATATAATATATATTTAGATGGACTAACCTGTTTTTTCAAGGATTGTAAAAGTCATTCTAGTGATGACACATGACAACATTTTTTTTTTTTTTTTGACGTCAAAAGGCTATTCTATTCCTCAAACTTGAGGTGGCCTGGGTAACCAGACCGGAATAGAACAATCAACAAAGTGTAACTCTCTACGGAAAGATCTAGCAGTCTTAGCTAAAAAATCTGCAGTCTGATTATACGCCCGCGGAACGTAAGTGATGTTGAAGTCTGGGAAGCAGATTTGTAGCGTCTCTATTCTCTCCAATTCCGTCGCAAAGCTTGGCCACGCTTGGGGATCCTTAACCATAGCAATCAGTTCTTTACAGCCTGTCCCAAAGCTCTGGCAGGTCGAGTGCTGCAGCATATTCTCCATCGCCCACCGCAGTGCTTCTACCTCCGAATGCAAGGCCGATTCCCGTCGAGGGAAGTTTTTTGTCCCCATAAGCTGAATATTCCCAGAGCTATCTCTCCATGTCCATCCACATCCACTGAAGTTAGCTGAAAGAGTCCAAGATCCATCTAATAGACAAATATTTCCCAAACATGCGGCTTGGGGTTCCTCATTCATAGTGTCCTGTGTCACAGCTTGTGCCACTTCATTAGCCTCAAACCATGCATGACATTCACTCTCAGCATGTCTAACCAGTTCCAGAGGATCTCTAACTATTCCTCTGAAGAGTTTTTCATTTCTAGCCTTCCAAATGAACCATATTATCCAGGGATAAGGATCCCTATCTTGCTCTGGCTCCATGATACTATTTTCCCTCCAGAACAGATAATCCATGTTTGTTTAGACGCTCGATACCGGAAAAATATTTGGGCATGTCGGAGTTGAAGATAAAGACCATACTTGACGGGCTGGTGGGCATTCAAAGATTGCATGTGTGACAGTCTCCTCTGCTTCTCCACATCTTGGGCAATAGTTGTCGCACCTCATATTACGTCTAATTAAATTCCTCGTTACTGCCACATGACCAGTTAACAACTGCCATATAAGATGACATATCTTCGTAGGGGCCTTCAATTTC
>NC_027749.1:30719756-30730873 GCF_000695525.1 Brassica oleracea var. oleracea | reverse complement strand
TTTCTCTTGGTGCATGGCAAAAAGCGCTAATTTGACCTCCCATTCAGAGACCGGAGCTGTAAGGTCGTCATTCATAGCACCAGTTATTGTTGTTGGCACCTGAGCTAGCGCCTCCTCGATTTCCTCCGGGTTCGATGATTCAAAAATCTGCCTGAAGTAACTAGTAGCAATGACTACAAGTCCTTCTTCATCCTCGATAATGTTCCCATTCTCATCTAGGAGCTGTGTAATCTTATTCCTTGCTCTTCTTTGCTTCGTCAATGCATGAAAGAATTTTGTGTTTCTATCTCCCTCTCTCAGCCAAAGCACCCGACTCTTTTGCTTCCAGAACATCTCTTCCGCTTTAAGAGCATGGGAGAGTTCCTTCAGAGCTGCTGCAATTTTCTCAGTCGTGGCATTATCATCTGCATATAAGCCTTCCACCTTTTCTTTAAGCTCTTCCACTAATTTTGCCGAATTGACATTATTTAGCTTCCGCCATTCACTCAAGGCTCTCCTGCAGCTAGAAATATGTTCCATAATACTTGCGCCTGGAGGAAGATCAGGTGATTTCCATCCCTCAAGGATAACCTGCCGTAACTCCTCATTATCCAACCATCTTTTATCAAATTTAAACTTTTTGGATCTTCTCGTTGGCTTTATGAGTATGTCTGCAAGAATCAGACGATGATCCGATCCCCATAGCCTCAGGTACTTAACATTCGAGTTTGGAAACTTCTCATGCCAGTCCGCATTTCCTACTGCTCTGTCTAAACGAGATCGAACTGTTGATCCTCCAGCTCTCTTCCCCACCCAAGAAAGCATATCTCCCGTGAAAGGAAATTCTAACATGCCACAATCATTAAGCATCTGCTTAAAAGGAAGAAAAGAGCTAACAGGGCGTTGTCTTCCTCCTGTCTTTTCGTTATGACATGTTATTTCGTTAAAGTCTCCTATCATAAACCAAGGTCCATTTCTTGTTGTTGAGAAACGCGTAAGACGTTCCCAAACTTGATCCCAACTTTCTAGTACAGGGTCACCATAAACAAACGTCATATAGACTTTTATTCCATTAATGATTGCCTCAATGTCAATCATACGATTATTCGAAAACAAAACATTAACTTGAAACTCATCCATAAAAACAAAGCTAAACCTCCGCTGAGTCCAAGTGGCTCAACAGTAAACAAATGATCAATTCCTAAGTCAATCTGCATGTTTTGCAACAGCAGCCTTCTATTCTTCGTCTCAGAAAGAAACACAAGTCCTGGGCGATGCTTCTGACACATCTCCGTAAGGCCTCGAACTGTGATGTCGTTTCCAATCCCTCTACAGTTCCAACTGAGCGTCCTCATTGATCAAAGTGGGATGGGTTTTTGGATCCCATCAAACCATCATCCTTTGAAGAGCCGGTTCTCTTCCTCGAGCTATGGTGGTGGCGTCTTAAGCCTCCAGTCCCACCAGACTCACGAAATACATGAGACGAACCATCACTCTTTGATCTCTTCTGTGTAGATCCTCGAAGAAGAATCTCAAATTTATTTTTCTGAATGCCCAATGGAGCACTCGACTTGTAACCATGCTTAATATGTCTCGATGATCTACCAGCCAACCTCTGTGATTTCTGATCAGAACCACGAACTTCCCTACCCTGCCTGCTCTTGGCTTCCATTTCCACAAGCTCCACTCCCATCAAATCATCATCTTGCATCTCACTATCCATCAAACCATCATCTAGCTGCTCTGTAATATCCATATCGTCGAGTGCTTCAATCACCTGATCATTCTCCTTAGTCGGTTTTGGATCCTGCTCCGTCAAAGTATCAAAAGCTAGAGATCGAGGAGTCCCTTTTAGACGTTTCGTTACGTTCCCATCTAAGCCATCTCCCCGGGAAGGCGTGACAATAGTACTGGCTATTCTCCTCGTACCAGTAGCCCTACCCAAGCCTCTCTGATCAGGACTCGGACGCGCTGGAGACTGCAGTGGAGGAACCTCGCAATCAGCCTGCACACTCTTAGCACTTTCCCTCGGCGGTGAAGAGGCCCTTTGCCTTTGGTGATCATCTGGACCATCTGCACGATCCAGCGATACATGCACCAGCCGATCACGTACCACATTCCCATCATGGCGGCCCTGGGGCTGGGACTTCTTCTCACGCCAGGTTGCACCAATGTACCTGTCGTAAGGCTTTGCCTCCTCTCGCGCACCCCCATACTTCTTCCTCCAAGACGGTTCATCCCGCCGGCGAATAACCCTATCCGTATGGCCCTTATAAGCCTCACGGGGGTTATTCAAATCATAGCTTCGCCCTTCAATAGCCTGCCTCCCAGTAGCATAGCTAGACTGCTTAAGATATGGACCAGCCAACGCTTTTGAGTGTAGCGCATTGGGTTCCTTCTTAACCAATGGTTTTGAGTACTGCTGTGGCCTATGCTCCTGCAGCTGAACCCGCGCAAAGACGCCTTAGCGCTGTATCGAAGGACAATACTCCTTCTCATGTGTAAGCATACCACAAGTAGAACAATACTTAAACAACATCTCGTACTTAATTTCAATCGTAACCTCATCTCCCTCCGGAGATTCAGCCTTCCTTGCAAACTTTAGTGGCCGACGAGAGTCAAAATCTAAAAGCATTCTGCCTTCAATCAGCTCTATTGTGTCCTGATGAACATGTCCCAGCCGGGAACCTATTTCTCTCAGGTTGTTCTCAGTCCATAGGTGCAGGGGTACACCAATCAGTCTAGTCCAAAATGGTATTATCCAAGGATAGTCATCATGAACAATGGGCTCCCAGCGAACCAGCACAAACATACAGAAGTTGAAGTGGAACGGACCCTGTCGAAGAACAAAGTTTAGCTCCTCTTCGGTGGTAAAGTTGAGTAAAAACTTTCTATTTCCCAAGTCATTTGCAGTGATGCGATCCTCCATCCCCATTGAACCGGCATTTTCTGGAGGAGTTTCTCCACGCTTTGTTTTTTCGGGTTCAGGATCTTTCCGATCAGAGACAGTTTGAATTCATTAATGTTTTGGGAGACATCATGATCCGTTAACTTGATCGGTTCATCATCATCCTCATAGAGGATTCCCTTGCCCTTGATATCAGCCATATGTGCTGAATTTGAACGGTACGAAGATCCCATATTTGGGTGATCACACGGCAGTGAACGTGAAGATCTGATATTGCTCGGCAACAAGCGAGACGATCGTGAACCAGAGCCGATCTGATGTAAACAAGCGAGACGATCGTCAACGAATGTAATCACATGGCAGGGAACGTGGAGATCTGATATTGCTCGGCAATGAACCAGAGCCAATGACCGTGATCACACGACAGTGAACCGGAGTCAGTGATCACACGTCAACGAACGTGAAGATCTGATATTGCACAGAGAGCAGACCAAGAGAGATCGGCAACGCACAGATCCGCTTGATGGAGAAGAGAGTGAGACTCCAATGGGAGTCTCAACCTTTGCTGCCGTGAGAAATACACCAGTTAAGATCGAACGAGATGGAGTGTGTGATGAGAGCTTCCTATATCCAGGGTGATCCACACGCCGAAGACCGTGTCGACCAGATGAAGATCAAAACTTAAATGCCATTGGAGTCACCACAGAAGCCCTAGCCTCCACATGACAACACTTAAATGTTGTAATATGTCTCTTTTAATATATAAGGAATATATCATTAAAAAAGTAAAGAAAGTTTACATACCAAAAGTGTAGCTCACTTATAACTATTGCCATGCCAATACGGTACCAATAATTTACTTTTTATAATTCTAATGATCCTCAATGAAATATGAGATAAAATTTGATTTACCAGAAAATATAGTAAAATTGCTAAAAATAAAACGTAAGATACCATTTTAATACTGTATAATCGACCTGTAAGGCAAAACAAAAAACACAGAGAAGCCTTCAATATTAACTATGAAACATAGTCGATTAATTATCAAAGAAAAAAGCCAAAAGAAACGTACTCGGAGACATACCAGCAGTAGATGCAGCCGGTGTCGCCTCGTCCAGGATCGCTACACCAGCAATAAAAAAATTAACTTCGGAACAATGAAAATACTACGCAAACAGCATTAGGTTTGAGAGAAAAAAATGAAAATACTCACCGCAATGAGGAGCAACAATGGAGAGCTTGCATGTCGTAGGCATGGCACGAGCTCTAGTGTTATTCACTGCAAACCCCATAGTTTTGCTACTTTCTAAACCAATGCAAATACACTTAGGATTATATTGTAGAACAGATAGAATTCCCCGATCGCGACAACAAACTTTTGTGGGCGTAGTATCATTTGATCCAGGGGTAAGGTACGAGAGACAATCCATCATGTCATATATAATGCTGGAGCAATCAGAATTTGATGGTCCTGGCGCTGGAGAAGCTACGGGTGAAGGAGAATTTGCCGGCTGTGGTTTGTTGCGGGCGTGGATGGGTGCAAATGATGATGATAGTAGAAGTATTAAGATGGAAAGAAGTGACTGCTTCATTATTTCTATATTATTTTCTTTGAAAGTGTTTGTTGTTTATTGTTTTCTTTGTATTGGATTTATTGTGGTACAAGGAACACGAGGTTTATATATATAGAAGTGAACTCAAAAGGAAAAGATAAGAATTTTGTTTTTTATTCTTTTTTTAGGGTTTGAGATTATTGTTAAATAGGTGGATGGTTTTTTATAGGGTTTTCTAGAGGGTTTTTTTTTGCAAATTAATCCGCAAACTCAAAAACCCACGGGTCAACTCTTCAAGTGTCAGTCAAACCGCAATATAACCCTCGGCCGTATATATGTGTATTTGACTGTGTATAATTTTAACATTTTTCAATACTACGTCGTTTTGGCGCTAATTTTTGAATGAAAAAAAATTGTTGAACTCGGGGTTTGAAACTTGAACATTATGTGCATGCTATATAACCAAATATATAGATTTGTTAAACGCAATTATATAGATTTCTAAATATATTGAACAACAAATTAAACAAATATATACACTGTCAAATTAAAAATTAGCGCCAAAACGACGTAGTATTGAAAAATGTTAAAATTATACACTGTCAAATACACATACATACGGCCGAGGGTTATATTGCGGTTTGACTGGCACTTGGAGGGTTGACCCGTGGATTTTTGAGTTCGCGGATCAATTTGCAAAACAAAACCACGTTGAGAGTTTTTTTGCAGAAAACCCTTTTTTATATCTTGATTGTTTTTGTTTTCTGTTCGTTGAGTTTATCTTTCTTTCTCCTTTTTTTTGGTCAAAGTTGAGTTGATCTTCTTATTCTAGGTCAAATGATTTTGTAACGGAAGCGCATATCTTTGGCAAAGTTAAGTTTGAATTTAATTTCAAATCTCACTTTGGTGTGTTTGTATTTGTTTGTTTGTAAAAGTGACAACTATCATTTGTTATATTTACTTAACTATAATAATATGAACTAGATTTTGATCTGCACAACCGCACATATTTTTGTTTTCGTGCGAATGTATGTAGAAATTTTGTTTTTATATCATCAGTAGTATATGTTCTTGCAAGAACAGTTTATTTTTACCCCATACAAACGAAATTTGAAAAATTGAATCAATATATGTAAACTTTGGTAATGAAAAAGTTATAAAGCGTTACTTTACGTACAATTTTATCGGTCAGGATAAATTTAAGAGTATCTTTACTGTAACTGGTATGTTGCCTCCATGAGTGAAGCAACATAACTTGACATGCCATCCTAATGACTTTTTCCCAAGGATTTTCACTCTAATTTTGGTTGAATCTACTCTATAACAGATTGAAAGATGGGGTTTTGATGGATATTGGTTTGATGGACGAATTAGGGTTGATATAAGGATGGTTTGAAGGGATTTGATGGATTGATATGAGGTTTGTGGAAAAGACCTCATACACTCCTTTCTCACTCTGGGTTTGACACACTAGTCAGCTTGAGAGTTTGTTGATGGTTTTGGGTTCACACACTTCACAATCAAGTTGTCCAGAGAACAAATGAATCACCAAAGAAGAAATGAGTTTTTTGATAAAAATGATCATTACTTCAGACAAGAGTTTCAACCAGGTTATGTAGAAAAGGAAAAAAAAACAATAATAAATCACTAGATAAGCTTCATGAACAACATAGGGAATATAAATCAGACAAAGACTTAATTAAACTAGCTGTTGTAGGAAACAGCTGATTAAATGACGGTAGTTGGGGTAATGGTGGTTTGGCCAAGTAACTCTCCTTCAATTTCTTGGTTCTGAACAAAGCAAGCAATATTCTCAATCAGCTCCGTGGATCTTGATCTCGTAATGGGCCCTACAGAGATGGCAAATGGATTTTCTTTCTCGATATTGGACTTCTTTTGAGCTGAGATTGACACATCTTCATTTGGGTGAGTAACAGGGGAGTCGCTCAGTAAAGTATGAGATGCTAAATTCGAAGTCTATGGACTCAGACATAGCACTCCAAATTTACATTATAATGAGACACTTTGCTCACTCCTCAGCGCGCCACGTCAGCGTTTGTGGGCTCCACTTTTAAAAAGTGTCAAGCTCATGGCTCGAACCCAGGTTATTGAGATATAAACACCAACATTTATACCACTAAACTAAAGGATACTTTGTATATTGATGGCTGAAACTAATATATATTTATGAAGGCCGGAAGCCCTTGCTTCTTCTGCTTCTTTTTAGGGCCGGGCCTACAAGTGTATTATGAGTTTTATTTTAAATGAGATTCATCACGTTATATGAAAAAAACTCAAGTTTGTAACAATTATAGTTTTCTCATATTGTAAACTGTCGTAGTTTAACATGAGTTAGGGTTATTTTCATCATTGTCTCAGACAAGTCTGAGTTACAGAGTTACGCCGTGTGTCTGTTCGTAATCTATTTTTTCACCGGTGAACTCTTCATCTCCCCATCTTAAATCTCTTGATCATAAATGTTCCTGATTTGTAGCCCCTCTGTAAACCCTATGTATATGAGAAATTCTCATCTTTGATGAACCTAATCTTCATCTCCACAAAACTCATTGATTCGTCTTAGCTTTAACCATCTTCTTGAAAATGTCTCTCTTTGCCTCTCAATTTCCTCAAACCAGCGTCCCCGGCGTCCGTCACTCAACCTTCGAATCTCTCCGTCTTGGTCGTAGTAGTCAGAGCATAGCCTCTGGCCTCCTCCGCTTCTGGGATTCCCTGAACTTCAAGAAAGACATATGGAGTTTATGGAATCACGGTTCTCTTTCTTGATGAAAAGGTAAGTTAATCTTCGATCTATCACACTTATTTAACATAATTGTTTTTAAATTTATTTCCTGATTCTTTGTTGAATAATATTATTTTCAGATTCCGTGATTCATGGGTTTATTCCCGCCGGACGTACTGACCATTACAAGCTATCTTTGAAAGTCAATTCCATTGTGAAAGTCGATCGTTTTGAGGTTGCTAGGTGTTCAAGCATGTACAAGATGATCATCCATTCCTCATTCGTTTCATCTCACCAACCATTATTGATGAAGTCATCACAGGTGCTCCTGGGATCAATCTACAGTCATGATTAGACTGTTCGACAATCTCTAAGTGATTGCGAACACAAACCTAGAACTCCCATGTATATTATCATATTGCATCTGAGTTTATATTATGGTTCAATATCATAAATCATATTTAAGCTCGTAGATGTGGTTGAGAAAATCCGTTCTGTCCAGGGCTCTGGCCTCACCAAAGAAACAACTCGAGTCTGTATCCGTCTCCTCATTGATCCGTAAGAAATACTCCCTCCGTTTCATATTAAGTGTCGTTTTAGAGAATTTGTTTCGTTACAAAATAAGTGTCGTTTTCGATTTTCAATGCAAAATTTATCAATTTTATGGAAAATTTATTTTTCTATCGGTTGAAATATAATTAGGTGTATAGGTAATAGTGTTTTTTTTATAGGAAATGTAAAAAATTAATTGTTTTCTTAATCCGTGTGACGAAACCTAAAACAACACTTATAATGAAACAGAGGGAGTAATCAACACACAATTTCCTTTATATTATTGTCTATATTGTGCTAACATCAATAATCAAAAATATTTCCTACCCAAGTTCTGTGATCGTCTATTTATCTCCCTTACTTATCAAACTAATTTTACACAAACCTTTAAATTACAGCTTAAAAGAAACCACAACAACCCAAACAATCAAAACACCAGAAACTAGAATCCCAAAAAGACGAATCATTAATAATCTTACAATAATCACCTCAACTAAAACTCAACGACACATACATCGAGTCTGCTAAACAAATACAAACTACACGGCCAGCTATTTAACAATTTACAAACTTAATTTCGCAGATGCTTACGAAAAAGACGAAAACGACAAACAAGATCAATGAAATTACCTAAACAAAAAACAGAGTAAGTTATGAACTCCGATAAATACAACTAATAATGATTTTTGTTTACATATTACCCATCAAATAAAAGAGAAACAAACACAGCCCCACCAGAAGATACAAGAGACAATCCCGACAGATACAAAGGCGGCAACAACATCTCCACCTGCTCATTCCTCTTGTCTTATGAAAATAGCTTACATAACCAATGTCAACAGGCCAATGTTATTTTTTTCTTATGAGAAATACATATATTTGTTTAAAACCCATTAAGGCCCAAATACTCAGAATTGTCACTCATTCTATAGTTACTAGGGGTTTAGCCCTCGCGCAAGCTCGGGGCTGGGTACGTTGTTAATGCATTGTGTTGTTTTGTGTATGTAATTGTATTGTTTTTTTTTTGACAAAAGTTTATTTGGTCATGTTGTCTATAATTATCTAAGAATGGAGGATTGAAAGTTACACAGGTTGATTACGTAGATCTAACAATCACCATAGTATTAATTTGCGTTGTTATTTTTTTTTAATCATATATTGATATAGTTTTGATTGACCTTTACCGTTATTTATGGTTTAATGATCAAAGATAACCGAACTTATGTAGTTCTTAATTTACAGCCCAAATTGTGTAAGGAAAAGGGTTTAAATTTTGATTTTATTTTTTTTAAATGTATATGTACCGTAAATAAAATAGTTTTCTTAGTTTACACGGATTTTATTGTGAAACTTTTCAAATGTAGTATTTTTTTGTAAAATTAAAGTAATAAGTGGAGATATTTATATATTTATATTGTTATATATTTTTTAGTGTATAGGTTTAGCGGTTTTTAATAAAAATGGTTTTGAAGTTGTTAAAAAAAAATTCAATCGCAGACCAAAAAAAGAAATTGGTATAGCTTTATGTTTCACGAAAATGAAAAAGTAAACCGGGTTTAAATTGTTTGGGTTTGAAATTTGGTAGGCCTTGGAACATAAGTTTTCTCTAACCCACGACAACCACCCTTTAGGATCTGAGTGGTTAGACATTAGAAATTTAAAAGAAAACTAGAACTCGACCCGCACAACCGTACGGGTGATTATTTTCATTTTTATACACATAATTATTTATTTTACATGGCTAACTATAATATTTAACATATTACAAATTTTTTAATATAACATTTTAAAACACAACAAATTTATAGTTCACATACAGTAACTTAATTTATATTTTTTGAATTTTCAGTGATAGCATATATTAAATCATGTGATATAAAATTGTAAATTGAAAATCTTATTGATTAAGGATCAAAAATTGAATTGAAAATTATTATATTAAATTAGTATCGTAAATTTAGTAAAATATTGTACATGAGATTAGTTATAATTACAAAAATTAATTAGATATTTTAAAAGTTTGTTTTAGTTAAAATGAAATATATATTTAATTTTTAAATAAACACAAAATTAACTAAAAAAAATAAATTTTTGTTCAAGTGAAAAATGAAATATACATTTATTTTAAACAAATACGAAATTGATTGAATATTTAAAAGCTTTATTTTAATGAAAAATGAAATATATTTTATATTGTAAAAATGATATGAAAAGATTTTTATCCAAATACAATTTGAGAGAAAATATAGGAATATCTATTTATTTGTTTGTTATAGAATATTCAAATAGGTGAAATATTTATATAAAAAATAATTTAAACAACTTTCTAAGGGTGGTCCAAATTAAAAAAAAATCACACATGAATTAAGTCATGACTTCTGTTTTAATAGTATAGATACATTAACATATAGAGAGTTTGAGTTAATTCACTATTATCAACTGGTTGGGAGTTAAAAATACTTGAAACTTAACCGTTGTCATCCAATAAAACGTTCAATTGCTATGTGTATGCTCTGCTTGCATGCTATGTGTGGAGAAGGGATTGGAAACAGTGAAACCCGAATTAAATCAACTTCAATGCTTGTCACGAATATTAACCAAAATGAACCCTATATGAACTAAACCCCATGAGTCAAAACCAGCTTATTAGAGGAGAGAACAACTACAAACCCTAATCTTGATAAGAAAGATCGAAACTTTATGAGCAGAAAACCAAAAGCGAGAAGATCTGGGGGGATACTTACGAGTCGGAAATTTCAGGTTGGTTTGACATGGTGATTGCCGAAATCTTTATTTCTGAATTAAAAGAAATACATTGAACAGAAGGGAAGGTAAAGAGGTTTGCAGATTCACGGCAAGGATGAAGTGTGGAAGAACGCCAACAACTAATGAAGACCCAAATCAGACCAAACCAAACTAATAACCTATTCGACCAAAATAAATAAACCAAAAATTAAGTGGGTCCCACATGCTTTAAGCATATGTCCACGTGGAGAAAGAGCAAAAACTCAATTATTATAATAAAGACTAGATTTTATATTCGCGCTACGCGCGAGTCTGTATTAATAATTTAGTTTAGTTTTATAATAACTTTTAAGCAAACAATTTAATTGATTTACATAATTTTATTATTTGAAATAGGATTTGTTGATTTAAATATTTATGTTTATTTATAAGTATATCATGTTATTGGATATATAGTTGTTTGTATTTATAGATGCAATAATTATGTTTATACACATATTTATAGTTTATGAAAATATTAAATTATATTTAAAAATATTATGTAGATTACTCCATATATGTAAGCTATGAATACATTATAATATTTTAATCAAAAAATTATATATATTTTATTTGAATAACATAAGCGATTAAGCTATCT
>NC_027749.1:30685148-30719639 GCF_000695525.1 Brassica oleracea var. oleracea | reverse complement strand
TTAAATAATCTTTGTAAGATAATATAAATTTAAAGTATATTCTTGATGCATTCCTTGTTCATGAAGATCTTGTTTGGTTTTTCGATTTGGATATTATTAAAGAAAACACATTTTGATATTGATTTATAATTTATTTTGAAAATACACTTTTGAAATTTTATTTTAAAGAGTATATTTTTATTTTGTGTTTTTGGAAGGAAAAATATTGTATCTATATCTATGAATCAATTTAATTTTAATGATTTATTTATTAGTTTACCTTATTTGATGTTGAATTCCATTTTGTATTATCAATTTTTGGAAATTTTAACATTTTAAAAATAGTAAACTATAATTATGATTTTTCATACTTTGATTGTTTTTTTTCCTAATCCTATGTGTATCTCAATGACTTATAGCCTCATACATAGTATATGTTATTTTTGAATATTTTCAATAGTATATAGCCTAAACTTTGAAAACCATGAGTTAAATTAATTTACTTATAATTGTTTGAAAGTCTTGTATTCTTAATATTAATTCTTATTTTTTTATTTTATTTTAATGTTAAATTTTGAGAAATATTATATATTAAGTAAATTTATTTTTAATGTTTTACTTTTGTTAACTTACCTTGTTTGATATAATGAATTGTTTCTCACTGATTTATAGTCTTAGGTTATATATAATGCATGTTATTCATGAATATTTTCAATAGCATATAGCCTAAATTTTGAAAATCATGAGTTAAATTTATAGATATAACTGTTTGAATTATTGCATTTTAAAATTAATTATTATTTTTAGTTAATTTATGTTAAATTTCGAAATTATTATATATATATATATATATATTAAGTTAATATATGTATAACATTTTTACTTTTTTTAGTTTGCCTTATTCGAAATTGATTTCTTTTTTATTATGAAATAAACAGTTTTTGGCAAACATTGACATATTTAAAAAATAACAAATTAAAATGTTTATTTGTCATAATATGATTGGTTGTTTTAAATCATATGTGGACGCTTTCAATGGCTTATAACCTCAACTTTTATTTAATAGTTTACCTTATTGATGTTGAATTCCATTTTGTGTTATCAATTTTGGAAATTTTAACATTTTAAAAATAGTAAACTATAATTATGATTTTTCATATTTTGATTGTTTTTTACTAATTGTATGAGTACACTCTCAATGACTTATAGCCTCATATATAATATATGTTATTTTTAAATATTTTAATAGCATATAATGTTTTGCTTTTGTTAATTTACCTTGTTTGATATTGATTTCTATTTTATTTTAAATGATTTTATGAAACTTTTTAAATCCTAATCAAAGTATAATGAATTGTTTCTCACTGATTTATAGTCTTAGCTTATTATAATGTATTTTATTTATGAATATTTTCAATAGCTTATAGCCTAAATTTTGAAAATCATGTGTTAAATTTATAGTTATAATTGTTATTATTGTTTGAATTATTGCATTTTAAAATGAATTATTAATTTTAGTTAATTTATGTTAAATTTCGAAATTATTAATATATATATATATATATATATATTAAGTTAATATATGTATAATGTTTTTACTTTTTTTAGTTTGCTATATTCGACATTGATTTCTTTTTATTATGAAATAAACAATTTTTGTTTGAAACATTGACATATTTAAAAATAAAAAATTAAAATGCATCACAAGTTGGATAGTTAAAATTCTCATTGTTGATGAGAACCAACTTTCCAAGGGCGTCTATATAAAATAGGTATATTATTAGAACATTATGATAAAATCGTATATTTTTTATATGGACAGTAATAAAATTCGTCTCATATATTCCTAGGTAATCCTAATTTTTATCCTCTCAATATCGTGGCCATCGTTGTTTGGACGTACGATAATTGTCGGCTAAGTGAATTAAATTATGAACTTGAGACAAGTTACCTTATAACTTGTTTTGTTGTTGGTGACCAAGAAGTTCTTAATCTGGAATGCATGTATTATTGTTGTTGCCTGTAAAATTCGTGTCAAACATAATATATTTTCATGAACATATAGATTAGTAATGACTAAATAAACTTCCTTATGCGTTTTGATCAATAAGAAGCAACTCAAACCCATAAAAAACAACTAAGTTTCAAAAATGAATAAAACAACTCTTTTTGATGTTACTTATGATATGGGCGGGTTAAACAATGAACCCATAAGTAAACTCCAAAAAAATAACCACTCCGCAAAACCCATAATAATCAACTTCTTATTTAAACCCTGCTCGAGGTCGTGGAATACCAAGGAAGAAGCAGAAGCAACCATAGTTTAGATTTTTTTTTTCACTATCTATCACTTTCTCAAAGTAAGCAGAAGCAACCATAATTTAGACTCTTTTGGAAACTTAGACAGTTATTTATAGTCACGCAATACTTCATGTATTAGAAATTAGAAAGTTTTTTATTTTATATATTAGTCAAAAAAGTTTTAATGGTTTTTGTTATTTTAACTATATTAACATTAAAATATACCTAAGAAGACATATTTTTTTTGTTAATAGTACTATTTTCTATTGAATTTCCATTTTACTTTAATAGTTAGCATTTTTTAGTAAGTTATGAAAAGTTAATATCTATTTTGTCAGTTTAGTATATTTATGTAATATTAATTTCGTTTTTAAAGATTATTTTTAATATTAACATTTTTAAAAAGATAATAAATTAAGACGTTGATTTGTCATATTTTGATTGGTGGTTTAACATCTTACGTGGACGCCCTCAATGACTTATAGCCTCAACTTTTATATAGTATAGATTTCTACAAGTCTTCATGTATTTGTTTTAAAGGTCCGGTAAAAGCAACACATTTAAAAAAAACATATAACAAACATAATAAGGATAATAAAAATTATTACTTAATATACGAAACTTACACAACTAAACTGGAGAAAAATTATCCATAAACAAAAGGTACTCTCAACAACCTTAATATAATTTATATACTCTCAACAGTACAAGAAACAAATTAAAAAGACAAACAAACAATAAGTCTCAGTAATACAGCAAGCAACACCACAAACTATATCAAACACATTACTAACACAGTTTAGTCCATCATAAGTGAAGAACAATGCATACACAGTCCATCATCACAACTCTAAAACAATGATCAACCCGAAATGCAAAAATTCACAATTACAATAACCCTAGCAAATATTGAGATGAAACAAGTGATAAAATGTATGGACTATGAGAATAGTTTGTGTGATTTATCAAGAACAAAGAGTAGAGATTGCTAGGATTTTCTAAGAATCCGAGAGATAGAGAGATGAGAGAGAGAGAGAGGTGATTTCGAAAACATAAGAGAGAGAGAGAGAGTAATGAGGAAGTATATTTCCTTACTTCATTTGGTACATAATACATGAGTATATAAAGAGAGACAAAGGATACTTAACATCTAGGGAAATAATAAACAAAGAATCCCATAGAACTAATAAACTAATCTACTCTTGGACTGGTATGCACAGATAGCTCAGGCTGATAATGACAGGTCCTAACGGATGGGAGAGACTTTGAATCCTTAACAAGACCCGTGACATTGCTTCCCAACGTCTCTCCACTTCCCATTGGCGACCAAAGATATTCCTCTTGCCATCTCTTTGTTTAATAAGTTCCCTTTGCATATCTTGCACTCCAAGCTAGGGTAGATTGTACTGATAGGCTTGCATTGCAAGGTAAGGTGATTCTTTGCTTGATCGGATCACACTGATGCTCCTCTTGCTCCTTAATGCCTTCTCTCAATATACTCAGCTCTTATTGCTTCATGTCAACACTCCCCCTCAAGCTTGACTATGGGAATTGGCCAAGCTTGGAAACCATGAAACATTCCCTCATTAAAACCTTTAGCTTGAGAAAAACCACAAGGGAGAAAACCCAAGCCAAGGAAAAAGAGTAGAACACTCCATGGTTGAGAGGATCAGTGACAAGAGAGGTCTATGAGTCCATGTTTAGGATGAATGAACTCACAAGCCTTGCTACTGGCTGCCTTGGTGAATATGTCAGCTAGTTGATCTTCACTTCTTGTGTAGCATGGAAGAATCACTTGCTGCTCCACTGCTTGTCTCACCTTGTGACAGTCCACCTCTATATGCTTAGTCCTCTCATGGAACACTGAGTTTGATGCAATGTGTATTGCTGCCTGATTGTCACAATGCATAGTCATTGGCGTGGATATCTCTATACCCAAGTCCTTTAGCAGTCCCTTGATCCATATGAGTTCACTAGTAAGCTTCCTCATAGATCGGTACTCTGCCTCAGCACTTGAACAAGAGACCACCTTCTACTTCTTGCTCTTCCATGTGACTAGGTTTCCTCCAATGAAGGTGCAATAGCCTGTGATTGATCTCCTATCAATCCTATCTCCAGCCCAATCAGCATCACAATACCCAACAACTTCAGTACTCTTGTTGCAACTCATCCATACACCTTGGCCAGAAGCCTCTCTTAAGTATCTCAAGATCCTCTCCACCATGTTCCAGTGTTGAACTTTAGGAGCTTGCATGTGTTGGCTCACTTGGTTCACTGCAAAGCACACATCTGGGCGAGTTATGGTTAGATAGATGAGCTTCCCAACCATCCTTCTGTACTTCTTGACATCTTCAAAGGGAGTAGCATCAATCTCCCCCTCTCGCAGCACCTTGTAGCCTTCCTCCAGTGGTGTCTTGGCCTGTCTATTTCCAAGGTTTCCTGCCTCATTTAAAATGTCAAGTGTGTACTTCCTTTGGGACAAGAAAAGCCCCTCTTTAGAGCAGCATATTTCAATCCCTAAGAAGTACTTCAATTCTCAAGTCCTTAATATCAAAAGCAGATTTAAGGAAAGTTTTGGTTGAGAGAATACCTTCCTTGTTGCTACCAGTGATGATTATATCATCCACATATACCAAGATCACTACAATACCTTGCTTGCTGGTTAGAGTGAAGAGAGAATGATCTGCTTGTGATTTTACAAAGCCTCTCCCATTGAGGGTTGTGCTCAGCTTGTGATACCAGGCCCTTGGAGATTGCTTCAAACCATAGATTGCCTTCTTCAGTCTTAGCACATTTCCAGGTTTAACCATGTCTTCAAGGCCAGGAGGAGGGCACATATACACTTCATCTTCTAGCTCTCCTTGTAGAAAGACATTCTTTACATCCATCTGCCATAGATCCCATTCTAAGTTGACAGCAAGAGACATAAGAATCCTTATGGTATGTAGCTTGGCCACTGGTGCAAATGTGTCTAGATAATCTTCACCATACACTTGTGTGTACCCTCTTGCTACCAGTCTGGTCTTTTTCCTCTCTGTTTTCCATTGGCTCCATACTTTATTGTGTATAGGAGGCGACTAGTTACTGCCTTCTTGCCTTTGGGAAGTTCAGTCTCAAACCATGTATCATTCTTGATCATAGCTCCCATTTCATCCCCAACAGAAGCTCTCCATTCTTTATTTAGCATAGCTTCTTCATATGTCTTTGGGATATACTCCTGATCTAGCTCACTGATGAAGACTTAATGCTCCTCTGGATATTGAGCAAGAGAGCATACTGCACTTACTGGATGTGCCACGGCTTGGGCATTGAAGTAGACTCTTGTTTTACTCCAATATGAGGCTGGTCTTCTGGTTCTTGTACTCCTCCTCAAGGGCTGTATCTGATCAGGTTCATCATTGTCCCTCGACTCATCCTCTTGAATCTCAGTTTCTTGTAATCCTATCTCATCTTGATCATGAGATCCTACTGAGTTTTCTTCCGGCTGAGTTTCCGCAGGTTGGTTTCCATTGCCCCCCTCATGATCAGGATGAGATACTCCAATGTCTGGCACTCGTTCCTCAGCAGCTTGAGTAGAAGTTTCCCTGTCTTTGTCTGGTTGTCTTTGTACACTGATCCCAAGTTTCTCCATAATAACTATCAGTTTGTTAGCTCTGTCTGAGGCAGATTGAGATAGATCTTTGAGGTCTCCCCAACTCTTCTCATCATAGTAGCCTGTAGACTCCATGAACTTAACATCTCTGGATACTAGGACTCTTCTTGTGTCTGGTACATAGCACTTATACCCTTTCTGATGTGTAGAATAACCAATAAACATTGCTTTTGTGCTTCTAGCTTCTAGCTTGTTTCTTAGCTCTCCTGGAATCAAAACAAAGCGCAAACACCCAAACACACGCAAGTGATCTATAGATGGTCTAGTTTTATTTAGTACCTCATAAGGAGTGGCATCAAGAAGGACTCTGGTGGGCGTGCGGTTGATGAGATAGGTGGCAGTGACTACAACATCTCCCCAAAACCTCGTAGGTACATTAGCATGGAACATCATGCTTCTGGCCACCTCCATTAAGTGTCTATTATTTCTCTCAGCTACACCATTTTGTTGGGGTGTGTAAGGGAAACTTGTTTGTTGAATGATCCCATGTGAGGCTAGATGTTGTTTGAAGGCTGTGCTAGTGTATTCACCACCATTATCTGATCTAAGAATTTTAATCTTCATATTGAAATGGTTAGTGATATAGTTTTGAAAGTTTTTAAAAGCTTCTAGCACCCTATCTTTAGATTGTAGCAATGTCATCCATGTGTATTTAGATTTTTCATCTATAAATGTCACAAAGTACTTATGCTGTTCTCTAGATGCACATGGAGCAGTCCACACATCAAAATGGATTAAATCAAAGCAATGATCATAGATGGTCTTTGATTTAGGAAACACACTTCTACAATGTTTTCCTAAGATACAAGCCTCACAGTCACTTTTAAAAGAAATACTAGGCAACATGATGTTCAAAGCATGAGAATGAGGATGTCCTAATCTAACATGCCGTATTACATCTTTAGTGAATTCAGAAACAGAATGAAAAGCATGAGATAAATCAGTCGCTGGTCTTGTGTCCTCAAGCAAGTACAAGTCTCCCTTGGTAACACCTTTGCCAAGCAACCTACTAGATTCAATATCCTGAAAGTATACACTGTTAGACCTGAATGTAACTTGACAATTGAGATCATTGGTGACTTTCTTAACAGATAACAAGTTTGAGGCAAATGTGGGCATGTAAAAAGCTTTAGATTTTTTATCAAATAATCTAAGATCACCTATGCCTTTTATTGGAATTTTATCTCCATTTGTTATCTTCACATTTCCTAAGGCTGGTTCTATGTTTTTAATCAGTTTTAAATCACTTATCATGTGATGGGAAGCACCAGAGTCTATAACTAAAGGCTTAGCTGATTTAAAACTACTTATAGAACTATCAGCAGTGTGTGAAGCACTGAGAGAGATACCAATGGTTTTAGATATACCAGATTCTTTTAGGGCTTTGATGAGAGCATTCAAGTCAGAATTCTTGATAGTCTCGACCCGGTTGGCCCTTGGGTAGCATATCCTGATGTAGACGCCATAGTGCTTCCCACGCCAAGGTTGCTTGTTCCCAAGGTCGTTGGTTCTGCCCTTTCAGCCGAGAAGTTGGCTCTTGCATCCTGGTACTGAGGACGAGGCTCTCTAAACTTGTTTGGCTTCAGATGGGGATGGAGTATCCAGCACTTGTCCTTCATATGGCCCTTCTTCTTGCAGTGATCACAGGTCAATGCTTTCCTCTCATCCTGTTTGTAAGCAACCTTGTTTGCCACTGCTTCTTCTGCTTGATGCGCCATACTTAGGTCTCCTTTGCCTCCAAACAAGCCCACGGATCCCTCTTCCTTCTGGATCTGAGCACATACTTCATCCAGATCAGGTAACTTATCAGCCCTTAGGATATGCTTAATCAGGCTCCCATAAGATGAGTTGAGAGTGAGCAGCAATCCAAACACTTTGTCCTCTTCACGCCTGGTTAAAAGGGTAGCAGGATCGGTTGTGTGAGGCCTTAGTAGCTCCAGCTTTGCCCAAAGGGACCTGAATTTGCCAAAGTGAGGTTGAAACTCCCCATCTCCTTGGCTGAGAGCATTGATGGCTCTTTTCACTTCAAAAACTCTAGTAAGGTTGGAGACATTTCCATACACTTTGTAGAGTGTATCCCACAGCTGCTTGGTAGTCTCACAGTATGAATAGGACTCCATAATAGCAGCTGGTTCAAGAGAGCTAAGGAGCGCTGTAAGCACTAGGAGATCTTCCTGTCCCCACTTGTCTTCATCAGCTACCACCATCTCCTTTCCATCTTCTCCTTGAGTAGTTAGTTTTGGAGCTGTCTCCGTTGATACATGGCTCCATAAACCCTTTCCTCCAAGGGCAATCTTCACCATCATGGCCCATAGGAGATAGTTAATTCCTTTTAGGGTGACAGGTATGCTGAGGCGTTGGTTGTTGTTGTTGTTGTTGTTCTCCATCTTTCAGAATGTAACAGGAACAAGGCTAAGAACAGCAAGAACAGAAACAGAGTATTTGATTTTGCGGAAGTAATAAAGGTTTCAAGAGCTTTGTTGCTCTGATACCATGATAAAATGTATGGATTATGAGAATAGTTTGTGTGATTTATCAAGAACAAAGAGTAGAGATTGCTAGGATTTTCTAAGAATCCGAGAGATAGAGAGATGAGAGAGAGAGAGGTGATTTCGAAAACATAAGAGAGAGAGTAATGAGGAAGTATATTTCCTTACTTCATTTGGTATATAATACATGAGTATATAAAGAGAGATAAAGGAGACTTAACATCTAGGGAAATAATAAACAAAGAATCCCATAGAACTAATAAACTAATCTACTCTTGGACTGGTATACACAGATCGCTCAGGCTGATAATGACAGGTCCTAACGGATGGGAGAGACTTTGAATTCTTAACAAGAACCGTGACATTGTTTCCCAACGTCTCTCCACTTCCCATTGGGGACCAAAGATATTCCTCTTGCCATCTCTTTGTTTAATCAGTTCCCTTTGCATATCTTGCACTCCAAGCTAGGGTAGATTGTATGGACAGGCTTGCATTGCAAGGTAAGGTGATTCTTTGCTTGATCGGATCACACTGATGCTCCTCTTTCTCCTTAATGCCTTCTCTGAATATACTCAGCTCTTATTGCTTCATGTCAACAACAAGAACTCTGTCCACAACCCCGCGCTTGCGCGGGGGCAATGCCCCTAGTAAATATAATTTAACTCTAACATGTAACAAACACAGCACCAGAATTACCCAAGAAACAAACAAGGTCCCTAGTTACGGGGTAAGTGCCCACACACTCCCAAACAGAGGTCTCTCCCTATAAGAGGATTCCTGTATAGGGCGCTTATCGACCTCTAGGCTACGATCAACAGGTTCACTCATTACCAGAATACCCATGGGCGACCTAAAACCCTATTTATGTGTTTTCTAAGCCACTGTTGACGGCTACGCTTTCTTTTCATCTTTTGTTCTTAGTTTATGTTAGGAGAGAAGAGAAGAACTCCTTCAGAGTCCTCTTGGAACTCCTTCAGAGTCCTCTTGGAACTCCTTCAGAGTCTTCTTGGAACTCCTTCAGAGTCCTCTTGGAACTCCTTCAGAGTCCTCTTGGAACTCCTTTGGTTCCTTTATTTGGTTTATATTTTATATCTATTCAGCTTATGATTTTTGTGACAACTATCATGTCTGAGTAGATTCATCTATTAGATTTAGGTTTTCTAGGGTTTAGATGAACTTGTGATTTATAGAATTGCTAGGTGATTTATTGTATCCTTCACAGGATTGTCCTTATTGCTTGCATTCTAGAGTAATTAACTAGGATCATGACTCTAGGTGTTGACAACTACGACAGTAGGCTCACACCTGATAATAATTCTGATGAGCTAGATTGTTAGATACATGCGAGAGCTGGTCTAATCATCTAGTGAACATATCGATTAGGGAGATAACGCTTGCCTAAGGTAGCGTCTATTGACGCTTATACAATAACATCGATCGACGCTCGAGAGCTGAAACACTAGACTTAGTCAATAGATTAAACTCACAGCGAGAGCTGATAGTGTTTTGCATTAGATATCGAGCCCTAGGATCAAACTCTTAGCATCTATAAATTAGGTTCTTATATTCTGAATGAAACCCTAAGTCTAGCAACCATCCTTCCATCACAAACAAACTCCTGATTTACTGCTTTATTATTTATTAATTCATATATTATTTGACCTAGCATAGTCTGAAGCTAAAGTCTATTGTGTGAGATATTGAGTCTATGTGGATACGATCCTCAAGTACTACATCGAACCTCTTATTTAAGAGAGTAGCTTGAAGGTTAATTTGAGCTTATCAATTTGAATTCATACGTGAAACACGTCTTTGCTAAATTTATCGTAAAGTTTCAACAGTAATTTCAATCGAGACGAAACAAGAGACAGTTTAGTCGAGGCCCGAAGGGGGAGAGCTGGTCGTCATATGGTCTGTCCTACTTGCCATGGCGAGTTGGACATGGTCCGTCCTACTCGCCATATGTCGAGTTTGACGAGGTCTATCGAGCGCAGTCATACTCGCCCGATTGCGAGTTGGACGTGGTCGGCCCTATTCGCCATACAAGAAGTTGGACGAGGGCGAGGTCGTTTTGATATTTCGGAGATTTCTACTTAGGAATTTTCCGAAATTATTTCGGGAAAGTTCCTTAAGAGTAGAAATCTTAGACGTTGTTTCCATAAATCGCCAAGAGGTTCGTATACTTTTGGAACCATTTCGTTTATTTTACGAAAATTTTTTGTAAACGTTTTGTGAAAGTTGATTTGCGAAAGATTATCTCATAGATTATACTATGATGTTTTTCCGTGGAAACTTTCCGGATTTTGTTTGATGGAAGATTGTTTCATAGAACTCATTTATCGTAAAAACCTTCCGCAAGAACGTTTTTCCAATCATATTTGGGTAGAAATATATGAATTGTGTTCTTGTATCCTTATACAAATTAGTTTGGCTTATGTCGTATAGTTTCCCCGACATTTCCAGCTCATATTTTCGGAAGGCATGAGTTCTTGGAGGATTTTAGCCGTTGATTTTGCCATGACCAATTTTGACCCCAACAGTCACGTAAAATCATTTTCTAAATATGATTTGTCATTTACCAAAATGTTCTGCTCAATAGATAAAGAGCGTTTGCAAAACAGTTTCAGACAATTTAAAAATGTTTATTAACCCGTTCATAAAATCGTTTTAGAAATATTGCTCGCAATATTCAATCTGATTCAAGCTATAAGCAGGAAGCGGATTTATTGAGTTAACTATGTTAGGATGCGAGAATCCAGATTGAAAATTACGAAACAAAATGTGATGATAACGATAATATAAAGCGGTAAAAACATTTGAAAATAGATATGAAAAAGGTGAATATGTGGATTCATGATTTGATCACTTTCCTTAACTCTAGAAATCGCTCGTAGGTGAGACGGTTTTCGATATTTGAGTCCCAAACCACGTGAGACTGTTTTGCATCACCCAAAATAAGATCCACATTATACTCTCGAGAATATAACTAATCTAAAGAGATTTTTTGGAAGAGTGAGAGCTTATCTGTATACATCCTTATGTTGTGAATATATTCACTTGTGAATGAGTTTAATGGAGAGGTACGATGTATATTTATAAGAGAGATTTACAAAGCTTAGTCATAGAGCAACTTAGACAGTTGTCATTAAGTTTGCTAAGCTTTAGCCATTTGTCACTAAGTCACCTTGGTTAGTCAGCAAGTGTACTTTAGTTTCGACATTTGTCATCAAGTTGCATAGCGTGGTCACTAATTTAGCTTAGTCACCAAGTTTACTTAGCTTAAGCCATTTTTTACCAAATAGATCTAGCTTAGTCATCAACTTGGTTTAAAGCTTTTTTTCACTGTCCAAACACAATTCCATCATTTTACTAAGCTCATGGGCTTATAAAAATATGATGTACTTTCTCCATATAAAATACAATACTTACTTCACATTAGATTAGATTTTATACTCAGCCAAATAGGCTTGTAAAATTCTATTAACATATACTCATTTTTTACTTAGCCCAATTAGCTTGCAAAAATAGTTCCAACATTGAACTGTGTGATGGGATTTTGTGGAATCTATTCCTATGTAAGTCTCTGGCAATTGAAGTGTATCCTTGGTTTTGTTTTATATTATACCCTTAGAATGATTTATATATTGGTTTGCGAATTGAACCATTTTGCCAAGATGAGCTTGCCTTGTATCGACAATGTGCTGAAAACAGGGTAATGCATTGTGTTTATATTTCTCGAAAGTCTTATTTCATATCCTTGTCATTGAGTATTTCTTTTTTCATAAAATCCTCCCTAGGACAAGGTATTGAGAGTAAGACTTCAAGAAAGCGAACACAAGTTAGGAATATCTATGCCTATAGATCTTGCTAAGGAAAGAATTACTCAACTTGAAGCTAAAGCCACATCACTAGAGAGGTACTCTTTCTCAACATTGCAGCGATATAGTTTCAGATTAAAAATATCTGTTGTATGTTTTGTTTGGATAATTTTTTATGAGAATTTTCACTAAAGTAGTTAACATATTTGTATAATCAGGCACTTGATTCTTGCAAGTGGAGTTGAAGGCATTGAAGGATTTCTAATATATTTGATGGAGTGTACCCGTGGAGGTCTTCGAAGACTCAGATCCCCTTTGGAGAGCTTTCGCGGTTGGGTATTTCGTCGGTGACGCTCCTCACGTTGGCTCGATCCACGCAATGGTCAATAGGATCTGGACTTTGCCAGGCTTGAAAGGTAAGATTGACGTTCGGTTCATTGCAAAGGACACTGTTATATTCCGAATCGAGAATGAGGCGCTGCGCAACCGGGTGATTAAAAGGCACTATTGACACATTTCGGATGTACTGCTGGTCCTCAACGAGGGGTCACCAGAGACTCCTGCAACCCTCCCGGACCTGTCTGCAATGCCCCTCTGGGTGGATTTGAAGTCGGTGCCCAGCCACATCTTCTCGCAAGTGGGTCTGAAAGCCCTTTCGAAACCTGTTGGAAGTTTCATCAAGCTTCACCCGCAAATGGACAAATGTACGAGATTGGATTTGGCTGGTGTTCTCATTGAGGCTAACCTTCACAAGCCGTTGATTGAAGTCATCAATTTTTCTGATCGGGACGGTAGCCAAGTAAAGGTGTGTTGGGGTCAAAAACGGTCACAACGAAGTTAACATCCAAATCTCCGTAAAAATCAGCATGAACATTTTTTACGAAAGTTACTCTTCGTAAAAAGAATCTTTACAAAGAGCTTTGCGGTAAAATCTTGTTTTAATCTCGGTTGATTCATCAAAACTAAACACCGATTGTCCAAAAGCAACGGTCAAGTATGGCCATCGGACCACGCACATGCCAAGCTCGGTCGTTACATAGCGACCGAGCAAGAACACGGCTCAGTCGCAACGTAGCGACCGAGCAAGAACACGGCTCGGTCGCAACGTAGCGACCGAGCCGAGCTCGAGCCAAAGCTCGGTCGCTACGTAGCGACCAAGCACGCACACGGCTCGGTCGCAACGTAGCGACCGAGCTCTAGCCAAGCTCGGTTGCTACGTAGCGACCAAGCACCTACACGGCTCGGTCGCTATGTAGCGACCGAGCTCTAGCCAAGCTCGGTCGCTACGTAGAGACCGAGCACGTGCACATCTCGATCGCTACGTAGCGACCGAACTCTCCCAAACATCGATACGACACAAATCCATGCATTTTCTTCTAATCTTTAATGATATCTCCCGTAGGCCACAGTTTAACCATTCCTTGTTCCTTATCGATCGGAGTCATCAGTCAAACTTTAGGATAAAAACCGCGGGAAGTTTGTTTTTATCGAAGAAACCGTAATAAACGTTTCGAGTCGAAAGACGGCCCAAAGAGACTTAAAACGCGACTCGAAGCCCACTTACGATTTCCTAACCAAAAGCCCATAAATCCTAGGACTGTTTATGCTTGGTTTGCAAGGAAAGATAAATGTTAAGTTTCCGCGGATAAATACGAAGTTTTGGAAGATAACTACGAAGATCGGGAAAAATAGAATATCTCCATTAATATCTCCATTTTTGAGCTATGACGGCTTAAGGGCAGAAGGGGAAAAGCATAAACCGACCCTGGAGGAGTATATAAGGAGTCCTAGGCGAGAGGCATGGAAAAAGAACATTTTTAGACTAAGAACTCTCGGCACTTAGAAACTTTCAGGCATTATTCTCGACATGCTCTGTTTCTATGACTGACACCCGATTACCAGACGAATGCACACAAGCAGTTCGATCTCTTGGTTCACTCTTGAACTACGTTCGGCTTGATCCTCGAAAGGGGTACGTAGGCAGTCTTTCATAAGGTTCAGTCCGAAGACAATCAAAACCATTTTCGTATCTTTTCCGTCGTCTGCTATGGAGCTGCGACTCAACTAGGTTTAAGGTTTTAGGTTGCTAGAACTAGGTAATTCGCTGACAGCTCTTGCGGCCGAAGTTTTTATAATCTCTTGTAATGGTCGCAACGCTCTTACGCGGATTCGAAATAAGATCTACCTTTTCTATAAATTCGTTTTGTTATCTTTTCATATTTTCCGCATTTATTTGGTCACTTGTCGTTGGCTCTCGCAGAGAATATGGGACCTCAGCGAAAGTTAGGGTTTCCTGACTTTCCTCTGATTACGGAAATCGACAGTGCGAATTTTGGTTCCCACAGTTTGGTGCTAGAAGGAGGGGGGGGGGGGGTTACGGATTACTCTTACTCATGGCCACAAAACGCTTGATCGAAACGATGTCTGGATATATGAAAGACAATATCGCAGAACTGACTGCTCCTATGGCCAACGCTTACGGAAACGCCGTAGTGTTCAACAAAATCGAAAACTTAGTCGCGACCTTCCGCCATAAGAAGAGCACTAAAACGAGCTCGCGATTTCTCCCTCTAAACACAAAGGGCAACAATAAAATCTATCCAACCCGTAAAGTTTTTCTTATTACCGAGTTGGAGAAATCTCAGCGTGTTAGGGTTTGACCAAAAGACTTTTCGGAAAAATAAAACTTGCTCTCCCAAAAACTGCTGAAAAACCCTACGTTACTCGCGGAAAAACCTTAGATTATGCACAGAAAGAAGAAGAACATGAAATCAGGTACGCAACCCCCACGGCTGTACTTCTTCTTGATAACTTTCGGAGAAACAAAGTTGATTTCTTAAAAATCATTCGAAACCTAAAAACGGTTGATGGAGACGAAACAAAGCAAAACGGGAGATCGTTTCCCTCACTGCTGAAACGTTTTCTGAAACCTAAGGTTTCATAAAATACTTAAGAGTCGCTTCCATGGTAACATAAATCGTCGAATTCGAGCTTATTACGGAAAAATTACTCAGAACTTCCTCGGATCAATCCTGCAGAAAACGAGAATTTTTTTGATTAAGTTGTGTCGCAATAAATTAAGCTCGTCACAGCCAAAGTTTATGGTACTTGAACCCTGAAACTAAAGTTTCAGAAGAGCCGCAAAACATTACTTTTCCAAAAAAGGGCTCTTCCACATCCGAACTCGAAAACATGTTTACGAAACAGCTTTCGTAAAATTAAACTCATATTAGTTTTGCGGAATATTTTTCGTAAAATTAAGCTTGACAACATTTTACGAGACTGCTTTCGTCAATCTGAACTCGTTAACATTTTACGAAACATCATTCGTAAAATTAAACTCAGGAACATTTTTTTCACAGCTTTCGTAAAACTAAAGTAATGACATTTTGCGGAATAACTTTCATAAAAGCTTGACAATATTTTCCGAAACAGCTTTCGTAAAATTAAACTCGGAATTTTTCTACGGAACATCATTTTATGATGAGACTTTCGTAGAAAAATTGGCAGCATTTACGAAATGACCGCATCAACGTATCATCAAAACTCGAGTTAGACCAGCCAATGCCCAAACCAGGTCGCTACATAGCAACCTGTCAGGCCTCAAAAAGGTCCTCCTTTACATCCTCTTTTGAATCCTCATCGAAACACTTTTCGTTTCGTCTCAATTGGAATTTCCGTTGAGATTTTACGACGAAAATAAGTTAGACTCGTCTTAACTTCTTGGCTTGCTCCTACTCGCTACATAGCGACCTTTCAGACCTCCAACTCTCTAAATAGCGACCTGTCAGGCCTCAAAAAGATCCTCCTTTGCGTTCTATTTTGAATCCCGATCGAAACGCTTTTGGTTTCGTCTCAATCAGAATTTCCGTTGAGATTTTACGACGAAAACAAGTAAGACTCGTCTAAACTCCTTGGCTTGCTCCTACTCGCCTTTACCTCCATCTTTGCGTTCTCCTTCGAATCTCGATCGAAACGTCTCTTGTGTCGTCTCGATTGGAGTTGCCATTGAAACTTTACGATAAAAAACCGCAAAGACTTGTTTTCTCGCATGAATTCAAATTAATCGTATAAAACGGCAACGGTTAACATAACACCTTAGCCACCTCAACTATACGATTACGTTGAAACTTTTTACAAAAATTGTTGTCGTATCTAAGGAGAAGATAACAGTCAAGATCGGAAGATAAATATCAAGTTTCAAAGGATAAACACCAATATCGAAAATGGCGAACATACACGAGAAGAGGAAGGGGAAATAAGCAAGCAAAACTGAGAAGAGACAAAACTGCATCTCTGAGAACACTAAGGTATGTCCGACTTGTTTCAAGATCAAACTTGGAATTTTCGTAGGAAGGTACTAAGCAATAAAACGCTTTTGATACTGCCATAGAATTTTAGGGAACTTAAAACTTAGATGGATAGTCTAGTGAACTAAGTCATAGGCAATTTTTCCTATTGCTCTTTAATTGCTCTGGCAGATCTTGCTAACCGATCTAAACTCTCGAAAAAACGAAAAATGATTGCCACGCATACTTAGCTCGCTTCCCTAAAAAAAGAAGAAAGAACTAGAGACACGCACATCGTCTTAAAATCGATTAGTTCCTAGCAACTTTCTTAAATACCGACATATTCCAAGTTGTCAACCTGAAAACCACCAAGTCGCAATCCTAGTGTCGTCTTCAAACCGACCCGGATTGTCGGTCATTCTATTCCTCGAAAAAAAGGGAGGGAGTAGGTACGTATACTATACTCGCATACTCCCTTACTTCAACAAACTTTTTGCCTCGGCATAAAAAAAATGCTTTTGACAAAGTAAATTCTCGCAGCGATAGGCAGAAAACACTTAGGCAATCAGATGCCTCAATAAAATCGTCCCAATAGGTAAACGACAATCTAAGATTTGTCTAAACGCCAACAACATATCTAAAACATCACGAACATAATCTTGAGGACTATACAGCACCTCTTATCGTGATCATGCGTTTAGAAAACCTGTACCAATATCAAACTAAAACTCGACGATTAGCCAAAGCCTGGAAGACCCTTTCGACTTAAATAAAACGAGTTTCGTAAAAAGTCAAAAATTATACGAGAAAATCTTCAACCACCAGCATTACTTTCAGTTTCCGTTGAACCTGGTAAGTCACGGAAAAGCATCGAAAAAATTTCTCACAACTAGATCATAACAAAATAACCTTTGGTAAAACTCCATGAGTGATTCCAAGGAAATCTCACCAAAAATCGAAATCAAAGCAGAAACGCGTCCCGTAAAATCTGCGGAAACATCGCTACTTTGACATATCCTATTTACTATCATCGTAGAGCCCTGACTTCTACGTTTCAATTCCCTAGGATATATCCGAGCAGGAAATAACCTCGAAACTGACTCTGCACAGGTTCTTAAATTGTTGTTAGGGTAATTTAATTAGTTCTTCATCTAGTTGTTCTTACTACTAAGCTTAGAGTTGATAAACCATGAATCTTAGATCTTAGGACTATTTGGTGCAAGTGAGAACTTGGCCTTTTACCTGAAACTAAACTAGTATGATCTAACTGACTAGATACACACGAAAGTTGGTCTAGTAAGTTAGAGAACACTAATAAAACCCGCTCGTAAAGCTTTCTAGAAGAAGCATCGATCGATGCGACGACAGTTCTGTCGATCGATATTTTGAAAGGTTTATCGATCGATATTCTTTACGAATCATCGATCGACACTTTCTCGTGATTAACATACGAAAGTTGAAATCCTAGATCCAGATTAGATAATCTAATTGATTATACCTAATTTTGAGTTCGAGAACGGTTAATATCAATAAACCCCTAAAAACCCAAATTAAGTTATTTACTTATCATACCTGAGAATATACTTGAATCTAGCTATATTCCCCAACTGTTAACAACCTCAAATCAAACCAAAGGAGCAATTACCTTGCTCACCAATTCATTTCCTGCTTTAAAACCTATTAACCTATTAATCTAGCTTTAATTCAAAGACTATAAATCTATTGTGTAATCCTAGAGTCTCTGTGGATTTGATCCCTAAGTACTACTTCTGAACCTCTTATTTGAAAGAGTAATTCATTCCTTAGGGTAATTTGAGTGATATAAAAGTTGGCGTAGTTGCCGGGGACTCTTTCTTATTACCACTAGATTTAGTTTAGAATATAGTCTAGATTTTATTACTGAATTTGCTAAAGTTTTCCCTCTTTCCCTGCTGACACAGGTACTTAAGATGGAGGACATGAATTTCGGCCGGAAATCGATTGACGTTCATACAACAACATCGAGCGACGGGTCAACACAAAAATTGATCGACACTCCGCTACCAATATCGACTGATGCCATCCTGCCGGAAGCAGGTAAATATGTTCTTACCTATTTCAATAATGGAAAAGTAGTTCTAGGAGATCAAAAAGGTCGAGTATGCAACGCATCAAATGAAATTAATTATAGACATAGGGCTCCAATTCCTATTGGAATAGCTGTTGTTTTGAATGCTGGACCGGAGCATCACCGAACGCTTGGAGATTGCAACAGACCTGATCGGTTCTACACTAACAGGTCTGTGATCCGTCCTCCAGAAATCCAAAGAAAAGACTTTGAACTGAAACCCAAATATTTCTCTCTAGTAAGTCACCCCTTTCATGGTCTTCCTCATGAAAAACCCATAGAACATATCGAAGCACTTGGGGACTTTGTGTCTAACATCAAGGTGCATGGAGTCTCTGAAGACTACCTATTTTGCAAACTCTTCCCGCACTCCCTTGCTGGAAATGCGACTCACTGGCTGAAACAATTGCAGCCAGGATGTTTGACTTGCTGGAGTGATATCAAAAGCGTCTTCCTCAACAACTTCTTCGATGATGCACGTACCGAGGAATTTAGGAATAAGATCTATAATTTTTCTCAAGGCACTACTGAAGCCTTTAAAGCTTCTTGGTTGAGATTCAGAGCCTACCAGCGAGACTGCCCACACCATGGTTATCCCGAAATCCAGCTACTTAATATTTTCTTCAGAGGTCTCGACTGGACATACCAAGCGACTTTGGACGATGCGAGTCAAGGGAACTTCAAAACCAAGACACCTGAAGAAGCTACGAGGCTCATTGAAAATGTGGCGTCTAGCACTAGTGCCAAGAAGACTAATCTCGAGAGGAGAAAGATGGCCGAGAATTCGAATGGAGATCGGATATCTGAGGTGAAAGAAACGTCAAATTAAGTTCATGCTTTTGTGATTGGAGATGAGCAAGTTCGGTTTACCGATGAGAGTCAGACCTTTCTACGTGAAGGAGATGAAGAAGAGAATGTAGACCTCATCGATGAAACTGGCTTTTGCAAGCAAAGACTTGCCGATCAGCAGCGAAACTTGTGCTTCACAAGGACCTACAAGGCAAAACAGACTCATAAGAGCAAGCTGGAATCTATGATGGGACAAGTTCTAAAAGGGCAGCAGAAAATGAGTGCGGTTCTCGATAAAAAATTGGATTCCGTGTATTCTGTTTTATATGATAAGTTTGAAACTTTGAGTGACCATGTCAATAAATTGGATAGCCAAGTTGCGCATAACGCTGGGTTTGTCAGAAGGGATGAAGGATTCCATCCTGGAAGAACTGACACCAACCCGAGACGTCAAGTTTGTGCTGTGTTACTAAGAAGCGGAAAACGCCTTATCCCGAGCACTTCAGGAATCACTTCTGCAGAAAATCCCCTGAAGCTGAGAAGGCAACGATTAACCTAGATGAAGAAGAGGAGGGGTCGGAAGAAGATGTGGAAATCGATCGACAAGAAAGGAATAATGTCGATCGACCGACTACGGTAAATATCGATCGACAGAATGAAAACAATGTGGATCGAATCTCGACTCCTGCCAAGCCGGCAGTAGAGAGAGTGTATAGGACTTTAGCATCCTTTCCTCCTAACAACACGCAAACTAAGCGAGAATTGGATAAAGCGATATGCAAGAAAGCATTCGATAAAATCACGTTGGAAATGCCACTAAGTGATGCCATAAAAGTATCACCTTCAATAAAGAAATATGTAAAGGATATGGTATCTAACAGCTTCCCAGCTGCTGAACACAACGTCATGATAGTTTCGGAGGAAGTGAGTGCAATAATCCAAGGCGAAACTCCGATCAAGAGATCTGATCCGGGCAGTTTTGTTCTAGATTGCAACATATGAAATAAGAGTTTTCCTCGATCCCTTTGTGACCTAGGATCCAGCGTGAATCTCAAGCCACACTCTGTCGCGATATCCCTTGGATACAACGAGTTCAGAAATCAACGTCGATCGATTTTTAAAGGCCGATATCAGAGCTGATGAATATGCGCGATTAATGAACGCAAGTGTAGAAATAGCAAATGCCGATGACGTGGAGAACGACGGTTCCGAAATCAACGTCGATCGATATTTAAAGGCCGCCGTTGATCGACAACGATCCCCTCTAGAAAATTGGGATCCCGAAAAAGCACCAAAATTGAGTTAAAGCAATTGCCCGCCGGACTCAAGTATGCTTTTCTCTACAATAATTCTTACCCGGTAATTGTAAACGCCAACCTAACCAACATAGAACTTGCATTGTTATTGAATAAACTTCGCAAGTATAGGAAAGCCCTCGGAAACTCTTTCGAGGATATTCCTGGTATCTCTCCAGATCTATGCATGCACCGAATTCACTTAGAAGACGGTTCCAAATCGTCAGTGGAACATCAAAGAAGGCTAAACCCTAACTTGAAAGAAGTTGTTAAAAAGGAAATCATCAAACTTCTTGATGCTGGAATCATCTGCCCAATTTTGGATAGCAACTGGGTGAGCCCCGTGCATGTTGTACCTAAGAAAGGTGGAATTACAGTGGTTAATAATGATAAAAACGAACTCATTCCCACACCAACTTTCACTGGACATCGAATGTGTATCGATTATAGGAAGTTAAACGCTGCCACCAGAAAAGGTCACTTTCCTTTACCCGTCATTGATCAAATGTTGGAAAGATTGGCAAATCACCAATACTACTGTTTTCTTGATGGATACTCTGAATTTTTCCAAATCCCTATACATCCTGGCGATCAAGAAAAGACCACCTTTACATGCCCTTATGGAACATTCGCATACCGCAGAATGCCATTCGGTCTTTGTAATGCTCCTGCCACTTTCCAACAATGCATGATGTCAATCTTTACGGATATGATAGAAGATTTCATGGAAGTCTTTATCGACGATTTCTCAGTATATGGATATAGTTTCAAAAACTGTCTTGACAACCTATGTAAAGTTCTGGCAAGATGCGAAGAAAAGAACCTAGTCCTAAATTGGGAAAAATGTAACTTCATGGTTAACGATGGAATCGTCCTAGGACATAAAATATCCGCTGCTGGTATAGAAGTTGATCTGGCAAAAATTGAGGTAATGACCGGTTTGCCTGCACCCACAAATGTAAGAAGTTTTCTCGGACATGCCGGATTTTACAGGAGGTTTATTCAAGATTTCAGCAAAATCGGTAGACCACTAACAGCCCTGCTCTGTAAAGAAGTTAAATTTGACTTCAGTCCAGAATGCGTAAAAGCTTTTGAGGAAATAAAGAAAGCCTTGATAACTGCCCCCATCGTACAAGCACCTGACTGGAATCTTCCTTTCAAAATTATGTGCGATGCGAGCGATTTCGCTGTAGGAGCAGTTCTAGGCGAAAGGAATGACAAAAAGCTACTTGCTGTTTACTATGCCAGTTGAACACTCGATGAGGCACAAAGGAATTACGCAACAACAGAAAAAGAATTACTTGCTGTAGTCTATGCATTTGAAAAATTCCGCCAATACCTAGTCGGTTCGCGAGTGATTGTCCACACCGACCACGCTGCAATAAAATATTTAATGCACAAGAAAGACGCGAAACCACGACTCTTGCGATGGATCCTACTACTTCAGGAATTTGACATCGAGATTAAAGATAAAAGAGGAGTAGAAAACGGGGTTGTAGATCACCTTTCCCGAATTCAAATAGAAGATGACGTTCCTATCGACGATTTCTTACCTACATAAAACATTTACGAAACAGATTCATTCATCGGAAAAATATGTCTCACATCTGAAGGACCGTCGATCGACGACGACGATGCTAAGTCGATCGACACTCCCGATGATCAAAACCAGGAAATATCCCCCATAACCATCACTTTCGATATAAAAATCAGCGTCTCATGCAACAAGTTGCATCCTGACCATGATTCCCCCGCAGACTGAAGTCTGAGTCAGGAAGTGCACGCAGTCGAAAATGGTTCGAGGAATAGACCTTGGTACGCTGATATAGTAAACTATCTGGCTGCTGACGTAGAGCCCAAAGAGTTGAGAGGTTATACAAGGAAGAAGTTTTTAAGAGAAGTTAGGAGATATCACTGGGATGAACCATATCTCTACAAACATTGCTTTGACGGGATATATAAACGCTGCATCGCCGAAACTGAAATCCCTGATATTTTATTCCAATGCCAGGGATCCGACTATGCTGGACATTTTGCAACCTTTAAAACGGTATCAAAAATTCTTTAGGCAGGATTCTTGTGCCCAACTATGTTTCGCGATGCTCATGCATTCATACCACAATGCGACAGATGCCAACGAAGAGGAAAAATCAGCAAAAGACATGAAATGGAACAGAAGTCTATTCTAGAAGTAGAGGTCTTTGATTGTTGGGGGATGGACTTCATGGGTCCTTTCCTTTCCTCGTACGGGAACAAATATATCTTACTCGCTGTTGATTATGTATCCAAATGGGTCGAAGCAGTAGCTTCCCCAACAAATGATGCATCTGTAGTTATCAAGATTTTCAAAAGCATTATTTTCCAAAGATTTGGAGTGCCTCGAGTAGTCATAAGTGACGGTGGATCCCATTTCATCAACAAAGTTTTTGACGGATTACTCCGGAAGAACGGAGTTCACCACAGAGTTGTTACACCCTACCATCCACAAACAAGTGGACAAGTAGAAGTCTCAAATCGACAGATCAAAGAAATCTTAGAAAAGACCGTAGGAACTTCTAGGAAAGATTGGTCTAGAAAACTGGACAATGCACTTTGGGCCTACCGAACTGCATACAAAACCCCACTAGGAACAACCCCATTTCACCTACTCTATGGAAAATCCTGTCACTTACCGGTTGAGCTAGAACACAAGGCAGCATTGGCAATAAAACTATTAAATTTTGACAATAAACCAGCTGCCGAAAGGAGACTCGTACTTAACGAGCTGGATGAAATCAGACACTTAGCCTATGAGAACTCGAAAATATATAAAGGGAAGACAAAAGCATACCATGATAAAAAGATCATCTCCAGACACTTCGAACCAAATGATCAAGTTCTGTTATATAATTCTCGGCGAACGCTGTTTCCCGGAAAACTCCGATCTCGTTGGTCAGGTCCTTTCACTGTTGTGGGTGTCAAACCTTATGGAGCCATTACACTTGTAAATGATAAAGGGGAAAAATTTAAAGTAAATGGATAACGAGTGAAACATTATTGGGCTAAACCACCAAATAGCAGACTTTTATATTTAGGCCTTCCTGACCATTAGACAGATCGGATCTTAAGTCAAGTTCAAGACTTAAAATAAACGCTGAATGGGAGGCAACCCATTTCTAGGAATTAGTTTAAGTAGTTTAATATATATATATATATATAAAAAGATCCGAGTAGACGATTGCCAATAATATCGACCGACGAGACCCTGCCGATATCATTCGACATAACATCACCTGATGCGACCGATGAAAACATCTTCACATCGATCAACATCTATTCTTGTCTGGTATATCATTCTTACTTGTTAAATTGAGTAATTTTTCTTTAGTTATCACCATAACTCCGACTGAATTTACACTGGGGACAGTGTAGTTTAAGTCTGGGGGGAAGTTTACTGATATTAGTTTATTTCATGAGTCTCATTAAAATGTTTTAAAATTTTTTTTTTTTTATTGAGTCAAGAAGGGGGCAATGAACTTATTGATTTTGCTTGTTATCTAACCACACCATTCTAGACTTACTAGTTGCAGATAGCACTAAAGATACCAAAGTGGATCAACCTGTCAACTATGTTACACTTGTTGAAAATGTTTGAAAGAACCAAAAATGACCTCCAACCTAACTGAGCTCGACTTTGCTTGTCTTGGGGCTTTGTATACATGGGATCGGATTCTTCAAACAAGTGTGGAAGGTAAAACCTTGTGTAGATATGTCACCCTCTCTCTCTCTATTTCGAAATTTAGATTGAAAATAATAATAATAATAATAATAAATATATAAAAAACAAAATGGAAAAAAAAGAAAGAAAAATATATATATATATAGGTGATAATTTAGGAAAAGAATTCGAACATGACTTGGTGGCTACAACCATTACGGCTTGATTCATAAGAATTCTATAGGTAAAGGATTCGAACACGACTTGGTGGCTACAACCTTTAAGACTCGATTCACAAAGAATCCTAGGATATAGGTCAAAAAGAAGTGAACAGGATTTGGTAGCTAAAACCATCAAAGCTTGATTCATGGAAGTCTGTCCAATCTTGGTCAATGATCTTGCAATAAAGTAGACTTTGTCTTAGAGATAAATTAGTAGAGAGAGAGGAAATGAACTCTTATTTACCTGCAGATCCAGATATTTGTTTGAGCATCCTTGCATCCTGTGATCTATACCCCAAAGGTAAAGCCTATACTTTTATTTATGCAAGAAATGAGGTTGGTAGAGGGGATTGTCAGATATGATTTGTTAAGATGTTGACTAGGTGAATTTGGTTGCTAGACTAGGGTATGGTATAATGTGCTTCTGAGATTAGAATTTCCTAAGGTGATGATTATGAGTTTTAAATCTGTGAGTCCTTGCTGTTTTCAAACCTCTTTCAGAGAGACTGCCTGTATATTTTGCTTGAGGACAAGCAAAATGGTAAGTCTGGGGGAGTTGATAGGCCATGGATTTTACCCATTTTTAGCCATGGTTTATAAGTGTTTTAATAACTAATTACTACGATATAGAGTCTATTTAGAGTATTTACAGGTTCAGGGATGATTTGGAGGAAAGTGGTGATTTTGGTGTCTTTTGGAGCCTTTTGACTGCAGAGCTGCAGAGACGCATCAGATGTTTAGCTATGGATGGAGACCTTCCCACCGTTAGATTGATCCCATCGTTTCCCACAAGATATATCTTTGAGTTAGCTTTCCAAAGCCACCGGTATGAGGTCAATCAGCATCATGTAGCAGAAGTTATGCATGTTTTACTGATAAGTGGTCAGTCTGCATCGCGAGAGGAAGCTGTCGAGGAGATGAAGGAAAATCGATCGATGGTGAAGCCTTGGCATCGATCGATGGTGAATCCTTGGAATCGATTGATGGTGAAGCCTTGGCATCGATCGACGGTGTTTCCAGAATGCGGGCTTGGTATATTTTATGACTAAATTTGGCCCAGAATTTACCACAAATTACTAGAATACCCCTGCGCAACTAAAAACCCTATTTTACTGTTTCTAAGCCATTGTTGATGGCTATGCTTCATACTATTCTAGAGAGAGAGAGCTTAGGATTGGAGAGAGAGATATGTACACCTAGAGAGAGGAAAGATCTTGAACTCCCTTTGTTTCTTTACTCTATTCTGTTTATTTATCTATTGCAATATTATTCAGACCATCATAAGCATGTCTTTTATGAATATGTCTGAGTAATCTCACTGTTAGATTTAGGTTTCTCATCAGGTTGATTTATGTATTGCTAGCTTAAATTGTTGTTAGGGTGATTTAATTAGTTCTTCATCTAGTTGTTCTTACTACTAAGCTTAGGGTTGATAAACCATGAATCTTAGATCTTAGGACTGACTGGTGCAAGTGAGAACTTGGCCTTTTACCTGAAACTAAACTAGTATGATCTAACTGACTAGATACACATGAAAGTTGGTTTAGTAAGTTAGAGAACACTAATCAAACCCGCTCGTAAAGCTTTCTGGAAGAAGCATCGATCGACGCGACGAAAGTTCTGTCGATCGATATTTTGAAAGGTGTATCGATCGATATTCTTTACGAATCATCGATCGACACTTTCTCATGATTAACATACGAAAGTTGAAATCCAGATTAGATAATCTAATTGATTATACCTAAGTTTGAGTTCGAGAATGGTTAATATCAATAAACCCCTAAAAACCCAAATTAAGTTATTTACTTATCATACCTGAGAATATACCTGAATCTAGCTATATTTCCCAACTGTTAACAACCTCAAATCAAACCAAAGGAGCAATTACCTTGCTCACCAATTCATTTACTGCATTAAAACCAATTAACTTATTAATCTAGCTTTAATTCAAAGACTATAAATCTATTGTGTAATCCTAAAATCTCTGTGGATTCGATCCCTAAGTACTACTTCTGAACCTCTTATTTGAGAGAGTAATTCACTCCTTAGGGTAACTTGAGTGATATCAAATTTGGCGCCGTTGCTAGGGACTCTTTCTTATTACCATTAGATTTAGTTTAGAATATAGTCTAGATTTTGTTACTGAATTTGCTAAAGTTTTCCCTCTTTCCCTGCTGACACATGTACTTAAGATGGATGACATGAATGTCGGCCGGAAATCGATCGACGTTCGTACAACAACATCGAGCGACGGGTCGACACAAAAATCGATCGACACTCCGCTACCAATATCGACCGATGCCATCCTGCCGGAAGCAGGTAAGTATGTTCTTACCTATTTCAATAATGGAAAAGTAGTTCTAGGAGATCAAAAAGGTCGAGTATGCAACACATCAAACTAAATTAATTATAGACATAGGGCTCCAATTCCTATTGGAATTGTAGTTGTTTTGAATGCTGGACCGGAGCATCACCAAACTCTTGGAGATTGCAACAGACCGGATCGGTTCTACACTAATAGGTCTGCGATCCGTCCTCCAGCAATCCAAAGAAAAGACTTTGAACTGAAACCCAAATATTTCTCTCTAGTAAGTCAGCACCCCTTTCATGGTCTTCCTCATTAAAACCCCATAAATCATATCAAAGCACTTGAGGATTTTGTGTCTAACATCAAGGTGCATGGAATCTCTGAAGACTACCTATTTTGCAAACTCTTCCTGCACTCCCTTGCTGGAGATGCAACTCACTGGCTGAAACAATTGCAGCCAGGATCTTTGACTTGCTGGAGTGATGTCAAAAGCGTCTTCCTCAACAACTTCTTCGATGATGCACGAACCGAGGAATTTAGGAATAAGATCTATAATGTTTCTCAAGGCACTACTGAAGCCTTTAAGGCTTCTTGGTTGAGATTCAGAGCCTACCAGCGAGACTGCCCACACCATGGTTTTCCCGAAATCCAGGAACTTAATATTTTCTTCAGAGGTCTCGACTGGACATACCCAGCGACTTTGGACGCTGCGAGTCGAGGGAACTTCAAAACCAAGACACCTGAAGAAGCTACGAGGCTCATTGAAAATGTGGCGTCTAGCACTAGTGCCAAGAAGACTGATCTCGAGAAGAGAAAGATGGCCGAGAATTCGAATGAAGATCGGATATCTGAGGTGAAAGTAACGTCAGATTCAGTTCATGCTTTTGTGATTGGAGATGAGCAAGTTCGGTTTACCGATGAGAGTCAGACCTTTCTACGTGAAACTGGCTTTTGCAAGCAAAGACTTGCCGATCAGCAGCGAAACATGAGCTTCACAAGGACCTACAAGGCAGAACAGACTCATATGAGCAAGCTGGAATCTATGATGGGACAAGTTCTAGAAGGGCAGCAGAAAATTAGTGCGGTTCTCGATGAAAAATTAGATTCCGTGTATTCTGATTTACTTGATAAGTTTAAAACTTTGAGTGACCATGTCAAGAAATTGGACAGCCAATTTGCGCATAACGCTGGGTTTGTCAGAAGGGATGAAGGATTCCTTCCTGGAAGAACTGACACCAACCCGAGACGTCAAGTTTGTTCTGTGTTTCTAAGAAGCGGAAAATGCCTTACCCCGAGCACTGCAGAAATCACTTTTGCAGAAAAATCCCCTGAAGTTGAGAATGCAAAGATTAACCTAGATGAAGAAGAGGAGGAGTCGGAAGAAGATGTGGAAATCGATCGACAAGAAAGGAATAATGTCGATCGACCGACTACGGTAAATATCGATCGACAGAATGAAAACAATGTCGATCGACGCTCGCCTCCTGCCAAGCCGGCAGTAGAGAGAGTGTATAAGACTTTGCCACCCTTTCCTCCTAACAAGACGCAAACTAAGCGAGAATTGGATAAAGCGATATGCAAGAAAGCATTCGATAAGATCACGTTGGAAATGCCACTAAGTGATGCCATGAAAGTGTCACCTTCGATAAAGAAATATGTAAAGGATATGGTATCCAACAGCTTCCCAGCTGCTGAACACAGCGTCATGATAGTTTCGGAGGAAGTGAGTGCAATAATCCAAGGCGAAACTCTGATCAAGAGATCTGATCCGGGCAGTTTTGTTCTAGATTTCAACATACGAAATAAGAGTTTTCCTCGATCCCTTTGTGACCTAGGATCCAGCGTGAATCTCATTCCACACTCTGTCGCGATATCCCTGGGATACAACGAGTTCAGACCAACCAAAATAACTTTGGTTCTTGCCGATAGATCCGTTAGAGTACCTGAGGGAGTACTACATGACGTGCCGATAAGAATTAACGACTGTCACGTACCAACGGATTTCGTTGTGTTGAATTACCAGAATGAACCAAAAGATCCCCTCATCTTAGGTAGACCATTTCTAGCTACCGCTGGTGCAATCATCGACGTCAAGGAAGGTCAGATATGTTTAAACATTGGAAACATTCCAATGACCTTTGATATGGAAAAACTGATAAAACGACCCTTAATCGATAAACAAGCCTCTTATGTGGACGATATCTCTGAGTTGGCTGAATAATCCTCTATAGACCTATGCTCAGATGATCCCCTGGAAAAATTGCTCACATCTACCGAAGAGGAAACATTTAGCATCAACATCAGAGCTGATGAATACGCGCGATTAATGGACGCAAGTGTAGAAATAGAAAATGTCGATGACGTGGAGGATGACGATTCGGAAATTAACGTCGATCGATATTTAAAGGCCGCCATCGATCGACAACCATCCCCTCTAGAAAATTGGGATCTCGAAAAAGCACCAAAAATTGAGTTAAAACAATTGCCCACCGGACTCAAGTATGCTTTTCTCTACAATAATTCTTACCCCGTAATCGTAAACGCCAACCTAACCAACAGAGAACTTGCATTGTTATTGAATAAATTGCACAAGTATAGGAAAGCCCTCGGATACTCTTTCGAGGATATTCCTGGTATCTCTCCAGATCTATGCATACACCGAATTCACTTAGAAGACGATTCCAAATCGTTAGTGGAACATCAAAGAAGGCTAAACCCAAACTTGAAAGAAGTTGTTAAAAAGGAAATCATCAAACTTCTAGATGTTGGAATCATCTACCCAATTTCGGATAGCAACTTGGTGAGCCCCGTGCATGTTATACCTAAGAAAGGCGGAATTACAGTGGTTAAGAATGATAAAAACGAACTCAATCCCACGTGAACTGTCACTGGACATCAAATGTGTATCGATTATAGGAAGCTAAGCGCTGCCACCAGAAAAGATCAATTTCCTTTACCCTTCATTGTTCAAATGTTGGAAAGATTGGCAAATCACCAATATTACTGTTTTCTTGATGGATACTCTGGATTTTTCCAAATCCCTATACATCCTGACGATCGAGAAAAGGCCACCTTTACATGCCCTTACGGAACATTTGCATACAGCAGAATGCCATTCGGTCTTTGTAATGCTCCTCCCACTTTCCAACAATGCATGAAGTCAATCTTTACGGATATGATAGAAGATTTCATGGAAGTCTTTATGGACGATATATGGATCTAGTTTCAAAAACTGTCTCGACTACCTATGTAAAGTTCTGGCAAGATGCGAAGAAAAGAACCTAGCTTTAAATTGGAAAAAATGCCACTTCATGGTTAACGATGGAATCGTCCTAATTTACTTTTTCTAAGCCATTGTTGAACTCCCTTTGTTTCTTTACTCTATTCAGTTTATTTATCTATTGCAATATTATTCAGACAATCATAACCATGTCTTTTATGAATATGTCTGAGTAATCTCACTGTTAGATTTAGGTTTCTCATCAGGTTGATTTATGTATTGCTAGCTTAAATTTTTGTTAGGGTGATTTAATTAGTTCTTCATCTAGTTGTTCTTACTACTAAACTTAGGGTTGATAAACCATGAATCTTAGATCTTAGGACTGACTGGTGCAAGTGAGAACTTGGCCTTTTACCTGAAACTAAACTAGTATGATCTAACGAACTAGATACACACGAAAGTTGGTCTAGTAAGTTAGAGAACACTAATCAAACCCGTCGTAAAGCTTTCTGGAAGAAGCATCGATCGACGCGACGACAGTTCTGTCGATCAATATTTTGAAAGGTGTATCGATCGATATTCTTTACGAATCATCGATCGACACTTTCTCGTGATTAACATACGAAAGTTGAAATCCGAGATCCAGATTAGATAATCTAATTGATTATACCTAAGTTTGAGTTTGAGAACGGTTAATATCAATAAACCCCTAAAAACCCAAATTAAGTTATTTACTTATCATACCTGAGAAAATACCTGAATCTAGCTATATTCCCCAACTGTTAACAACCTCAAATCAAACCAATCGAGCAATTACCTTGCTCACCAATTCATTTACTGCTTTAAAACCTATTAACCTATTAATCTAGCTTTAATTCAAAGACTATAAATCTATTGTGTAATCCTAGAGTCTCTGTGGATTTGATCCCTAAGAACTACTTCTGAACCTCTTATTTGAGAGAGTAATTCACTACTTAGGGTAATTTGAGTGATATCAGGGAGAAGGATGAAAGCAGAGACCACTTGTCTTTTGCTTGTCCCTATACTTTCACTGTCTGGATGAATGTTGCTTAGAGGCTACTTGGTGCAGCAATAACACCGGACTGGGAAGAGAGTGTTGCCTCCTTACTGCGTCTGAATAGGAACATGCTTGATATAGTTCTTCTGCAATTAGTATTTCAGACTTCTATCTATGTGTTGTGGTAGGAGAGGAACTCTAGAAGGCGTGGCGGTACATGTGCATCAGTGGAGAGGACTACTAAAATCATTGGAAACCTGGTCAAAAATCAAATTTCTTCACTGAAATACAGGGGAAATCACAAGCTGGAGCCTCTGCTAAGGAGATTGTTTGATGTCTACACCATTTAAGACATATTATTCTTTTATTCTTTACCCTTTAGATTAGCTTATCATCATCATGTAAATCTAAGTTTTAGTTTTGATCAATAAATTTGAAATTTCATCAAAAAAAAACGTGACCAATATAAGGAAATCAACAAAAATCTTCTTATAATATCCAACTTAGACATTAAAAATGAATTAGAACGTGGACTAATCTTAAGATAATTAAAGAATTGGTCTTAAAATTATATTACTAATTTACCCTTAATGAATGTTAAAAACCAAACTTAAAATACAGTGACATTATTTGTAAATAACACATGAAGTAAAAGTTAATGAAATACGTTAACAAATACATGGTTTTTTTGGTCAACAAATATGAATATCTAAATTACGTTTCGTATCACATTTTAAAAAGGTAATGAAATACGTTATGTGGCATCGAAAAGAAAATAAATGCAAAATTGAAACGTTAGACAATTTATTTCCAAAACCAAAATTTACCAAAACATTGAATTAAAAAGAAAAAGAAAGTTACCCCAAGTGAGATGCAAATGAATGGGAAAATTGAATGCATCAACATAACTTGTAAAGAAGTTTTTGTATAAGCTGACAGCTTTTGTCTTTTAGATACATATATTCCCTAGAAATAGAAACCCCATATCAATTTATAAAAGAGTTATTTCGCTGTTATGCCTCACTTTGAAGGGACATTGTGGAATCGGTACCCCTGAAACGGAAATTTGTGTGAGTAGTCCCATTATTTCAAAATACCAGCGCTACCCTTCAAACTGGCAAGCTAATGGCAATGAAACGAAATGGCAGGTTACCAGCACGGCTTCAAATGAGAGAAATGGCAAGCTAATGGCAATGATTTTTCGTTTAATAGCAAGGAGTTTCTTTGCTTTGTTGCTCTGTAACCTTTTCTATGTGGTGTGCAAACCACTTAATCATTTTGTTTCTATTTATCCTTTCCTATGTCGTGTGCAAACCGTTTTATCTTCATAGTCACCTGTTGTGTGTATTTGTAAGTAGGCGCATAAAAAAACAAGAAAAACTATTGTCTGAGATTTAAAAATCCTATGGGTTATTGGAGACAGAAAGATAAAAAAGAAAGATTTAAACAAAGATGATTTGAGCTACAATGGTGTCCTCATGGGTTATTAGAGATAGATAGAGAGATAATGTCCTCATCTCATCAAATGGGCTCAATACTCTCTATAATGGGCACTTGTCACATGATTAAACGTTTAAATGGCAAAAGTAAACGGCGATATAAATCTCGGGTGTATCCATCCCAATACTATGATAAATGGGCTCTGTCTCCTTAATGGGCCAATGTCAACTGATTGTTTGGATGGCAAATGTAAACAGCAAAAAGCAAGCGAGAAATCATCTCGAATCTCTCTATCGGTATATCCGCGATAAAATCCCTAATTTTAACCGCCCTAGCGTTTTGAAAGAAAGTCGTAAAAAAGAAGAAGCTTTTCGGATATCGTCTCCTCTCGACTGTCTCCCACGGTTCTCTCGTAATAATAGGTAACTTGGATTTTGTTTGATGAAGAACTTTGTCTGGTTGGTTTGTTGATGTCCTTGATTTGCAGGTTTTGAAAAATGGTTAACACAAGGAAACTAAAGGGAGAGAAAACCCCTACTACTGAGGAAGAGGATAGAGATACGAACTTGGCCGCAGCGAATGAGAACATAAACGCGATGGATTCGGTTGAAGAAGGGGAAGAAGACGAGAACTATGTTGACACGAGGATGAGTGATTCTATGTCAATCTGTTAGTTTGAGAAATAAATTGGTATAATTAGGATGCCTATTTCGTTTTCTAATTGGGATAAAAGGTAGTGATTGATGTTTAGTGAGTAATTGTACTAAAACTAGTCTGATTTGTATCCTTCTCCCCACTGTAAGACTATTGCAGGATTTAACTGAATTGAGAGAACTAGATAATGCTAGGGAAGAAGAAATGGGAGAGTTGATAGCGTAAGACATGAGAGACACTGCACTGGAAGAAAAAGCTGTAGATGAGAATAACAAGATTGTAGATGCGAAGAACAAGATGGAGGCGTTAGACATCTTGTTGGCTTCATTGGAAGCTTATGTTGAGGAAGAAGGTGATGACTCGCCTGAGGACTCACCTGAGGATGTGAAAGAGAGAGTAAAAAGGAAAGGGGGTTAAACGGTCGGTGCACACACTGGATGACAACCTGAACAAGACAATGAGTAGGTCTAAGAAGGAAAAATGAGATTTTTGTACCTGGCTGTAAACTTGGTTTTGTTGGCTGTTGAAAATATGGTGGAAAAACTCTTAACTACTGCTATATCTCGTTTGTTTTATATGTTTAAACTTATGTTGGTTGATGTATAACTAATTTTGATGTTTCTTAATTGAAGGTGTAGTACTGGTAAAACATAACAACATAGCGAACAGAAAAACATAGCAATATATAAGTTTAGAACACAAGAGAAAAACACGAGAGCACCACCAAGTTCATAAGATATTTAGGGAATCTAACACACGAAATTAAGAAAAACCCTTGACTAATTTATTGAGCTCTTCGATCTCCTTACTCATTTGTTGAATCTTTAATTGCAGCCTCAAGCGGGTCTCGACCTCGTCACGAACGTCTTTCTTCAAATCATTCACCTCATCTTCAAGTGCTTGAAGAAGGCAAATGCGAAAGTGCGAGCCATCATCCTGAAGATGCAAGGGTAATTTTGAAAGTCAACAAATTAACAAGAGAAACAAACATATATTTGTATACCGCACATCATTCTAACCTCAAACACTTTGCATACATAGTACCGCCTTCCTTGCTCGCCTGTCTCCACTACGATATATTGACCACAAGCACACTTGTTTGGTATGCCATGGTTTGCGTCTGCAACTGCAAAGAGCCAATCATATTCCCTTTTGTTTTGCTTCATCTCGCTGTAGAAAGGATCCATCATTTCTGACTAGAGAGAGAGAGAGAG
>NC_027749.1:30630441-30685099 GCF_000695525.1 Brassica oleracea var. oleracea | reverse complement strand
CAATAATATTCCCTTTTGTGTTTCTTCATCTCGCTGTAGCAAGGATCCGTCATTTCTGACGAGAGAGAGAGAGAGAGAGAGAGAGAGAGAGAGAGAGAGAGTAATGAATCAAAGAAGTCTCGAGAGTGAAGTTCATTTACTTTTAGGAAGCCCTCCAAAATCAATTTTTAGTTGATTATGAAATAAGTTTACAAAAAAAAATTTAATTTTAAAATACAGGACTAAAATACTGCACGTAGATAAAATATCATTGGTAATGGTTTGCATATGATCAATTATAGAAATTATATCATATTTAGATAAATACATTTTTGATAGAATAAGTATTATAAGAAAATATTTGATGATATTTAAATAAATAAATTTACATAAGTAAAATTCTTATTTGTTTATCAAACATTAATTATTTATGAAAAAGGTTAGGGGTATAGGGTATAGTTTTAGGGTTATGATTGGAAGGAAGGAAGGGAGTGATCGGAAGAAAACCAAAAGATCTGGTCCGTTGATTTTGTCAGATCTATAGCTCAGATCGTGATCCGCGTGATAAATGTAACAGCCATCACGAAAGATGAAGAAAGACAAGAACTCTGGTCCATTGATTTTGTCATATCTAGCGGCTGATAATAGGTTGTGAAAAAAAATTTATGTTTATTAAGTAAGCATCTCCAACCCAACCTCAAATCCTCAAATTTTGAGGTTTTGTGTCATTCCAACCCAACCTCAAATCCTCAAATTTGAGGTTTCACTATTCACAACCTCAAAACTATCTTGTATTTTCTTTTTGGTCTTTATAGTTATTTATTTCATAAATATTAGTAATTTCTGTTAATATCAAAGATTATAATGCAAATAAATAAACTTTTAAGGATTTTTTTGAGGATTCATGGTTGGAGTAACCAACCCTCAAATCCTCATTTTGAAGTTTTACTCCCCTTAAAATGAGGTATTGGGTTGGAGACGCTCAGACTCGCCCTATAACTAAAATCAATTTACATCGTACATGTGCCATCTATTTATCACCCGGTATATCTTGTAGTGTTTGACACATTTCCATATTCAGAAATATCTCTATTTTTCCCCAAATACTAAACATTAAAGCAGCTTTAATATGTGAAATAAATAATAGTATTTAATAAAGAATAAAGGTTAATGAATAAAACTTAACTCTAAAAACTTAACGAAAAAAATTATTCTAAAAAATACTGCACGTAGATAAAATATCATTGGTAATGGTTTGCATATGATCAATTATAGAAATTATATCATATTTAGATAAATACATTTTTGATAGAATAAGTATTATAAGAAAATATTTGATGATATTTAAATAAATAAATTTACATAAGTAAAATTCTTATTTGTTTATCAAACATTAATTATTTATGAAAAAGGTTAGGGGTATAGGGTATAGTTTTAGGGTTATGATTGGAAGGAAGGAAGGGAGTGATCGGAAGAAAACCAAAAGATCTGGTCCGTTGATTTTGTCAGATCTATAGCTCAGATCGTGATCCGCGTGATAAATGTAACAGCCAATCAGAAAAATGAAGAAAGACAAGAACTCTGGTCACTGATTTTGTCTAATCTAGCGGCTGATAATAGGTGAACCCCATGAGCAAACTCCGATGAGAATTCTTATAATTGTGTATAAAATAAGAATAGGTTGCAACCCAAAGAAAAATCATAAATCAACCTATTTCTTGCTCAACAAAAAAACATGGAAAAACAAACACAGCAAACATAGTCACAACCTCCCATTGGTCCGCCTAAAGAAAAACTCAAAAGAAAAGTTGACGAATGTAATAACTCATCTATGGCTACCTTGTTTTCATTAAATGAGAAAATCCTTAGTTTCTTTACAGAAAGTGCAACTACCAGAGAAAGGGGTTACAGGATGGCTCAATTGCGTATACAAATTGAAGACAAAAGATTGGCTCTGAAAGAAATGGCGGAAGAAAATAAAATCTTACTGACGAGTTTAAGCTCTATACATGATAATAATATACGTGAGTTTATTCGATACGAACAAGCAAGAATCGTACAGAAAAGAAAGGAGCAACATCAACAACCGCCCATTAGACCAAAGCTACTGATTAATAAGCATGGATTCTAATATGTGTAATCTCTCTTGTAAAATAACAGTTATTGTTCTTTTAAATTTCGGTAATAAGTTTTTTGTTCATATTTTAGAAGTGAGCCTCCTCATTGCTGTCTCTGCAGCTTCTTCTCTTACATTTTTTGAGCTTTTAAACACAAAATTAAACTAATTTATACTGGAATTAAAATCTGAAATACAGCAATTTTTGGATTCACCCCCAATATAGTAACAAATAAAAGTTTCCACGTGTCGCGTCTTATTTTTAAAAAATTAATTTTGTTTCTTAAACCATTGAAAGATTCTAAACCATAAAAGATAATTTCAAAACACCCCTAAAATCTACAACATGCCCTCAAACCCTCAAATTTTGAGGTTTTTGGGTCTCCAACAGTGAAACCTCAAATTTGAAGTTCAACTATTCAAGTCCTCAAAACAATGTTTACTTTTCAGTTTAGTCCTTTTATAAATTTATAATTCACATATATTTATACTAGGATTAATTTTCTTACCAATTTAATCCTGTTAACTATATTTCACTTAAATTTTCAAATATATCTTATATTAATACATAAAAAATATATATATATATATAATTCCTTGGAACTCTGATTCCTTTCTCAGTATACCTCTATTTATAATTCCGACGAACTTCCTTTCTCTAGATACCTCTGACAAAGTTCGTTTTATTTCATTTTTCTTTCTCCGTTTCATATTCATTTCGTTATGTCGGTTGTCCCAGGTTGGACATCGAATTTACAAAGCCGTGTCGATGCCATACTAAGCTCTGCGGGTCGGGATAACCTTCCATTTCTAAACCCTGGTCCTGGTATCTGGGTTGACAAAACTACTGTTACGTGGTTTAGGTTTTTACATGACCTCTCGCTAGCCCTACCGGAGATTCTTCAAGAAGGCTGGCTTCATGAGTGACCGACTTACCGATTAATTCCCTGACATTTTAAGGAACGATGGTTTCTTCAACTCGCTGTAAGCAAAACACAATACTATTTTTCGTTCCTGAAGATTTTGACAAAACACTGATATTTTCTCTCTTTTTTTCTAGGGAAAGTGCACGTGGGATCCAAGGCATTCTTTGACGGTGTGGACAAATTTTAATCGGGTGGCTAGAACGCTATTTAGAAGTCAAATGCGGAGGTTGAAGTGGATATGGGCGCATGGCGGCGAGAAGCCTGAGTGGATGCTAAGTAGAGTTTGGCTTGATCTGACCGATATGTTTATCGAGTTTGGCCCTGATGATTTTGGTTTTTGAACGTAACTTGCCTTCCTCTAGTTGTCAAACGTCGAATTTGTTCAAGACGTAAGACATTTATCAATGTTCATGCCTTGAATTTTCTATATTCATAAGTCATAAATATCTCAGCCAAACACCAATTGCTGATTGGTCAGCCATTAACTTTTGGTCTTTTGGAAAAGATAAAACATTATAATTGAAAAATAGTTTATTTGGTAATAGGTGTGGTGTGTAAACCAATTAAAGGAGGTGTCTTTTCGAATACATCTTCCATGCTATGAGTTTTTGATACGTTTACCATACGTAACAGTTTTATGAGGACAGCTAATGCTATGATTTACACCGATTTGCAAGTTGATTTGACAAGAAGTAGAAGTAAAAAATGTATTTGATAAACTTTATAAAATAGTTTTCATCTCAATATACTAAAATATACTACTAAATTAATTTTAGGGTTTCTAGTGGCTACTCAAGGTAAGTTGGTGCTTAAAATTGTCAAAGGGAAAGTTCATGCTTTTTTCAAACAAATTTGAAAGTCTGGGATTTCAATGACAATTTTCCCGATAATCTTCATCTATATATAACTATTGATTGGCCCGTTTACGATCAAACCTCAAACATAAATCTTCATCAATATCTATATCTAAAATATTAATTATCTTTGACCAGACCGAATTTTCTCCCCTACCAAACTTTCGTCATGGTGGATTCGAGGTTGCGTTCCCTACCAGATGCACTGCAAGAGAAAGTGCTCCAACACGTGGCTGCAGGATCCATCTCAGATCTTGCCGCTGTCAAATTGACCTGCAAGCAACTAAAGGAGGTTTCGGAACGACCTTCGGTCTATGCAGCCTTTGACCTGATAAACATCCCTTTCTCATTGTTGGCTCGGATGCCTGCAAAGTTTTATGCGGAGTGTTATCGTCACGATAACACGGATGCAATCTACTTAAAGTTTATGTTTCTGGCATATCTAATTATGTAATTCCGACCTTTTTAATAAAGAGCATCTTGTGTTTTTTCTGTTTTTTGCAAATCACATTATGTAATGATGTTTCGTATGTTATTCTTCAAAAATGATCCTTAACTTTAACTTAAGAATTTCAAAACCAATATTCGCATTATAAATTAAATACTTTATTTTTATATCTTAAACGAAAATTTATCTAAGAACATGAACTAATTACTTTCCGAAATTTATCTAACCCAACCTCAAATCCTCAAATTTTGAAGTTTTGAATAGTGACCTCAAATTTGAGGTTTCACTATTCAAAACCTCAAAACTACTCTTCATTTTCTTTTAGTCCTTAGAGCATCTCCAACCCAAGACCTAAAATGAATCCTCAAAATGAGGATTTGAGGGTTGATTACTCCAACCATGAATCCTCAAAAAAATCCTTAAATGTTTATTTATTTACATTATAGTTCTTGATATTAACAAAATTTACTAATAATGATAAAACTTCACACATACATATAAAAGATACTTTTAATATATTATACAACACACAATATTACAATATTATATAATAACTTTATTTGGCATAATTTAAATACATCAAAATAAAATAAAGTAAATAAATATGGTGTTCACTGTTGCGTTCAGCAAAGGAGGTTTTTATCGAAGGATTTTGTTTCTCCTCTCCGTCCTTCGTAATAGTGTCTACAAAACGTAATAATTTCTTTGACAGGCTATTTTGGTTAGTACTGTTACACCTAAGTTTACCTAGTATTACACATGGCAAGGCAACGGCCGGTTTTCAGCAGAGGATTTAAAAACTTGCAATTATAATGGTTTTGAAATTCACAATTTTCCATTATTATATAGGTGACAAAAAGTGCATTGAAAATCTACAAAGTTTATTTGTAGATAATAGAACAACTATCGCTTATTTATCTTATTCTGATAATAACATTTTTAAAATTCAACATTCTTCTTATTAAAAGTTACATTATTTTAGTTTTTAAGTTAATTAGAATCAAAAATATTATTAATATATAGTTATTATATTATAAAGATAAAAGTATGAATTAAAAATGGTGGGGTATAGTATTGAATTTTTATATAAAACCATTGTAGATGAAGAGGGTGTTAAATAAACTAGGTGGATGAAAGAGAAGATGATGTGTAATGTTTTTCAGAGAAAAATAGGGTGTTGAAAATGAAATGGGTGTTGAAACCATTGTACATGGACGTCATCATTCAACATACATTCAACTTTTATCCACTACAATGGTCTTGTTGAATGATATTCAACACTCTATTTTATTAATTAATAATTTTTTTTCTATATCCAAATTACATAAATCTTCTATTCAAAACCTCCATTGTACATATATGTATCTTCTTGAAACGGAAAAAAAATGTATCTTTTGAAACGGAGGGAGTATAATATAAGATTTATAAAGGTTGTTCACACATTTTGAGGAAAAGAAAAATAAAATATTTATTTCGACAGCTAATGCTGTGATTTTACACCGCTTTGAAAGTTGATTTGACAAGGAGTAGAAGTAGAAGTAAAAAGATTAGTATTCGATAAAGTTTTGTTGACTAAAATTAGTATTTGATAAGCTTTCTCTATATATTAACGGGTGAACCAAGAAAAAGATTATTTTTTTACAAGAATCCATTGATCCATTGTATTATATAATGTCGGTGCTTTTATATGAAAATATGAAAACGAAGGGAGTTGTAACTAATCTAGTTAGAAAAAACATATAAAACCGAGAAGGCATGGCAAGGCCACAGCCAGTTTAGTGCAGTGTCCGTTTTCGAGAACACTAATATTATAACAATTTAAAAATTTCCGTTTATAATCGCTGGAACCCAACCGATCTCGTTTTATCACCAATACTTCCCCCAATTCGCCAAACCTAAATCCCTATTTCTCTGAAAATCGAAAAGCAGAAACACACTTCAAAGCTTTGTCTCAATTTCATGATGAGTTCATCTTCCGAAGTACAATATGGAGGAGGAGATCGTGGGTTCCCAATGAAGTGTGACTGTGGATTACGTGTGGTACCTTTACTATCAAAGACACAAGAGAATCCAGGAAGACCTTTCTACCGTTGTATAAGTAAAAAGGAGGTAAGCTTCCTCCTCACTTGTTTTTGTTCTTTAGACAGAAAGGCCATCTAATTGGGTCATGAAATAGGGGCATTTGTTTAAGTGGAATGAGGATGCTGTGTGTGAGGAGGTTGAAGATGCTATTCCAAAACTCGAAATCATTGACAGGGTGATTACTTAGACCAAAACCGAGGTTGAGGAGTTAAAGACTTTGATTGAAGATTGGAACAAAGATGTAGCAAGGAGCCAAATAGAAATCAGGAATTGGAAAGCTTTGACGGCAGTGTGCCTTTTGTGTGTTTTATGGCTTTCTCGTTAGTAGAATGAATAATATTATGGAAAACATATAAGCTAAAAACATATCCGTTAAACATGGTAGATCCAAAATTAAACATCATTGAACTATAACAAAACGAGGTTGTTCAGGTTTAACATCGACAACCATAACACCAAATATTATAGAAGTAGCAATCTAATCAGGGTAGACAAATCAACAATCTTCCCCTTCGATAAGTAAGTCTACCATCGTCTTCATCATCATCTTCATTCGTCCCCTACATATGCTTCTTCTTTCTCAATTTTGTTAAGAATAACATGGCAGAAAACCAAGTCAGTATCAGCAACACACGGTGGTAAACTAATCTCTTCAATGAACTATTCTTCTCTTGGAGGTTCTATTCCACCAGGCAAAGAAATGACATCAGATTCTTCCTCCTGCTCAGTGAGAGCATAAGTAAGTTTGATACCAACACCGTTTCCCTGTGGATCAAACACAGTAGTATCTTCACCGACTCGTGTCCAGATATTTCTAGATTCTGGGCCGTTAGGTCTCCTGCAATAGAAGACAAAGTTAGATCAAGAAACAAAAGCACAATATGCATGATTCAACATTATCTGACCGGGCAAATCACGAGGAGGTATTGAGAAGAAGTTGTCACACTCTTCAGGTATGATGAGCGCTTTCATTGGCTGTCCTAGAACTTTGTTTTTCATTTAATAGTTTGCCATCATATCATGGGATGGACGAAACCTGCAGCCGGCAGGGTAAAACCTAAGACAACTGGTTCGGCAAAGACATCATTAGTGGCCAAGACATCTCAAGAAACATATAGATAGGTATTGAGAGAGAAGATCACTTCTTTATGGTGTTAAAAGCTTTGATGAATGGTTCGACCAGTTTAGGATCAGTTTTGACTTTATCATCAATCTTGGCACTGGTATGAGCTTTGTGTGTGATGTTGCATTCGTCAGTTTGGAGCTCTTCGAGTTTCTGTTTCTTGAACTTGGGCTCAGACTCGGAATCTTGTGCTATTGATATCCTCTTAAATGAACGAACCGTTTGATTTTCTACATTCATAGAGGAGTAATATAATCAAGAACACTGGTTGAGAGAAATAGAAAACATCACAAGTACACATACCGAGAGGAGGATTTGGGTCTAAATATTTCTTGTCCGCCATGAGAGGTGGTTGTTTAGCTTGTTCTTCCGTGTCTAAAATGGAGTTGATGTTTGAGGAGGTTGTTCAGCTTGTTGTTCTACACACATCTCCAGTAAAATCCGATTTTCTAATCTTTCATTTGACTCCATGTGATTTTATATCTTTTATACATATAAATTTAAATATGCTTAAATATGTTTATTAGTTTTTATATGAAAACAAAGCAATATTCAATATTGAACCTTTTTATTTGCTGTAAACCACAACGGGTCCCACATCATACAGCATGGATAATTAATTGTTGTTATGTCTGTCCTAAAGAATGACATTAAATTCCTTCAATGGTAAAATTCATTTTTTTCTTCAAAATATGAAGTTCTTCAAAAAATGAAGAAGTATGTTCTCCAATGGTTTACTTCATTTTTTTCTTCAAAAAGGAATATTCCAAATATATTCCAAATATATTCCTTTTCAGTTTTATCATTATTTATCAATAACACTTTTTACTTTTGCTACTTTACTAATTTTACCCAATTATTTTATTTTAACAATAGCTCACCACAATTGTTAATTACTATAAAATAAATATTATCATATAATATAATTAGTACACATAGCAGTACCATCTACAATGGGGGTGTTGAATAAAAGATTCAATTGTTGAATCACTACAATGAGGGTATTGAAAAATGAAATTTGATGATGTGGATTACTTGGGTGTTGAAAAGATTCAACATGTTGAATAAGAAGAAAGTTGGTCCACCGATAACACATGTCACTTTTTGAAGATTTTTGATTTTTTCATTTCCTCTTACTTATTTAAAACCAATATTCACATTATAAATTAAATACTTTATTTTTATATTTTATACGAAATTTTATCATTTAAAATTTTCTATAAATAGAAATTAGGTTTATTTAATTTGGATATATAAAAAATAATTATTAATTAGTATAATAGGGTGTTGAATTTTATTCAACAAAACCATTGTAGTGTATAAAAGTTGAATGTGTGTTGAATGATTACATGGAAGAAAGAGAAGATGAGGTGGAGTGTTAGAAGATGAAGTGGAGGGTCTTGAATCTGAAAACCATTTTACATGGTCAATAAACACAAGAACATTAACCATCTACAATGGGGGTGTTGAATAAAAGATTCAACAGTTGAATAAATACAATGAGGGTGTTGAAAAATGAAATTTGATGATGTGGATTACTTGGATGTTGAAAAGATTCAACATGTTGAATTAAGAAGAAAGTGGGTCCACCGATGACACATGTCACTTTTTAAAGATTTTTTTTTATTTTTTCATTTCCTCTTACTTATTTAAAACCAATATTCACATTATAAATTAAATATTTTATTTTTATATTTTATACGAAAATTTATCATTTAAAATTTTCTATAAATAGAAACTAGGTTTATTTAATTTGGATATATAAAAAAATAATTATTAATTAGTAAAATATGGTGTTGAATTTTATTCAACAAAACCATTGTAGTGTATAAAAGTTGAAGTTGAATGATTAGGTGGAAGAAAGAGAAGATGAGGTGGAGTGTTAAGATGAAGTGGAGGGTGTTGAATCTGGAAACCATTGTACATAGCAGGAAGCATGAGATGTATTTTTTCCCCACATGTGATCAATTAAATTGTACCGAAGAGTGAAATGAGTTTTTTGATCTTTAATTCTTCTAAATCGAGCCACAAAAATTTGAATACGAATATTATCATATTTTTAGTATATTTAATATTATAAATTAATTTAAATAAAAATGATAATATAGAAACTTTAAAATTAAGTTGATAATTTTAGTTCTTATAGTTTATTTAAGTAAAAACTAAGAACAAATTTAAGTTAAAGGACCAATTTGTAATTAAAAAAGTGTATCTTCAAAAAATGAAGAAGTGTGTAGTATTTCTTCAAATTTGAAGAAATAAATTGAAGAAATACTGTTCAATTCTTCATAAAAATGAATAAATGAAGAAAAAAATGAAGCACCTATGGAGCATAAAATGAAACAAAAAGTGTGTAGTACTGTTCAATTCTTCAAAAAAATGAAGAAATGAAGAAAAAAATGAAGCAAAAAGTGGAAAATGAAGTACCAATGAAGCACCATTGGAGATAGCTTTACTGAACTTAGGTCGGTTTATTAAAAATTAAATTGGTTATATCATGTGATTTTAAAAATTAAATTGTTTCAAAAATTAAATCTTTTGAATTTGTCAACACAAAAAAAGTCTTTCGAATTTATTTCTGAAACAATAAATTAATCGTTAAATACTTGAAATTTTTTATTAATACAGTTATACATTATAATGGCAAGGCAACGGCCGGGAATCGACAGAGGATTTAAAAACATAATTTTAATGGCAAAGCATCCTTAACTTTTATTTATTGCTATTTTCACTTAAATAAATTAGAAGAGTTAATGTCATCCAATTAATTTCAAATCTTACATTATTACTTTTATCTAATTTAATGTTAATCACAAAGAACATGAAATTATTAGTTTCTAAGAATTTTATGTTCGATTCACCTCGTTCTTTAGAATAAAATAAGCTCATTGTTTTAAAATACAATTTTAATCACCTAAGAGATATATGTAGTTAGTGTGTTTTATAAAAAAATTTGTTTATTTATTTATGTTATATATAATTATTGTATTATAGAATAATTTTAATTTATAAAAAAGTAATTGAGTCAAATTAATGTTAAAACAAAACAGATGGGTAAAATTAGTAATTTTGAAAAAGTACAAGGTGTTGAATCTTGAAACCATTTAATGTCACCCAATTTGTTTCAAGGTTTATATATTTAATTCTTCTAATTAAATGTTAATAACAAAGAACATGAAATTATTAGTTTTCCGAAAATATAAACCCATTCATTTACAACTCTTCGAAACCCTTTCTCTCAGTTTATATCCAGTAATTTTTTTATTTTTTCGAGAGACGGCTTCTAGTTATCTTTTTCGGTTCTGTCTCTCTTTCATTTCAATCTTAGAACTACAGTCTCCAGTGGAAGAATTCAGACTTAGTGCTCTACCTGAAGAATTACAAGATTAGGTGGTCTAGGGCGTGCCTAAAAACTCTTTTCGCGGTCTCTTCAGATTGAGAACTACGTCGAAGCATATGCAGGAAATAACCCTGAGTTCAGGAGTTTATGCGTCGCTTAATGTGTTTAATTGGCCTTCGCACATTCCAAGGCCTTTGAGGTTATATGAAGAATGCTTTGCACATGGGAGCCCTTCAACGCTATACCTCAAGGGTTCCCAATATTTCTTCTTGTACGGATTTGAGGAGGAAGGTCTTGCATTGATAAAGACTGCAGCGGACAAAAGCTTCGAGATTGCTATGTACACATATGCTATGGTTCGCAAAGCATTTTGGGACGAAGAGGAGTATTTCTCTCGTTTCAGCAGAGACGATATCAGGACAATTAGCATGGACGTTGAAGAAAACGGCTGGGGTTGGGGCTGGCCTCCGAACGCGACAGCATTACTGACGAAGAGGGAAGAGTTTATGGCATCGGTTTTTCCCTCCTACTTTACATGCGAATGTAGAAGTTACGACCGATGGATTAAATGGCACGATGATCTTAGTAAGGGTCGAGATATGTGCCACCGCTGCTTTTGGACGAGGGAGTTGGGGATTTTGTTCCATTTCTTTGGTGTTATAATTCATCCAGACACCAGACTTTGGTAATATTAAGAAGATCTAGTTTTTTGCTTGTTCTTCTTCAGTTTGGTTTCTTTGCGTGTTTATAAACACATCTGTCAATGTTTAATAGATTAGATGTACTATTAATATTTCGATGAGTACTATTGCGTGAATTAGTAGTAAATATATTTGGTGTTTAATCCATCAATTTATAATTAGAGTTATCTACTAAAGAATATAAAGTCAGTTTAAGAAAAGAAAAACAGAGTTATGGTAATAATTTCTACAGCTATGCCTATGATTTAGGGATCTTGTGTTTTGGTTACCACTTTTATACCTAAGTTTACCCAGTTATACATGGCAAGCCAGCGACCGGTTATCGACAGTGGATTTAAAACCCTAAACCATAATATCCCCAATGTTTATATTCACATATAGCTTTCCTATATATCTTACAATCTTTAATTTATTTCAACTATATATCTGACTATCTTTTTTAAGAATGTTAGTATATATTATAATTATTACTATTAACTAGTGCTATTGCTACAGTACATTGTATGGTTTAGGCTTCAATGATTTTGCTTTCCCAATTTGTTATGACGTCACCAATAGATCTTTCTTCATCTCTCTGATTGGCTGTTACATTTATCACGCGGATCACGATCTCAGCTATATAGAATTGACAAAATCAACGGACCAGATCTCTTGGTTTTCTTCCGATCCCTCCCTTCCTTTTTTTTTGAAACACGTCCCTGCCTTCCTCCTATTCTTAAACTAACATCAAACATTCAAAAAATTTATAATATTTTTTTATGAAAACTTTGATCTCGTATTTTATACCTAAATATCATATTATTGATCATATGTAAAATCATTACCGATAATAATAGATCTTCTAGTGTTTTGCTTGTTCTTCTTCAGTTTGGTTTCTTTGCGTGTTTATAAACACATTTGTCAATGTTTAATACTCCATCTGTTCCTAAATATAGGATGTTTAGTTAAAAACACACATATTAAGAAAAATTATTTTTTGTCTAGAAAACAACATTAAACCAATAAATTAATGATATTCAACCAATTACAAAATAGATTATTAAATATGATTGGTTGCACAGTTTTTAATAAAGTAAAAGTTACCTAGAAAAATGAAAACATCTTCTATTGAAACATTAAAATTCTTTAAAACATCCTACATTTAGGAACAGAGAGAGTAGTAGATTAGATGTATTATTAATATTTCGATGAGTACGCGCGCGAATTAGAAGTAAATATATTTGGAGTTTAATCCATCAATTTATAACTAGAGTTATCTACTAACGAATATAAAGTCAGTTTAAGAAAAGAAAAACAGAGTTATGGTAATAATTTCTATTCCTATGCATGTGATTTAGGGATCTCGTGTTTTGGTTAGCACTGTTATACCTAAGTTTACCCAGTTATACATGGCAAGCCAACGGCCGGTTATCGGCAGTGGATTTAAAACCCTAAACCATAATATCCCAAATGTTTATGTTTATATTCACATATAGATTTCTTATATATCTTACAATCTTTAATTTATTTCAACTATATATCTGACTATCTTTTTAAGAATGTTAGTATATATTATAATTATTACTATTAACTAGTGCTATTGTTACAGTACATTGTATGGTTTAAGCTTCAATGATTTTGCTTTCCCAATTTTTTTATGACGTCACCAATAGATCTTTCTTCATCTCTCTGATTGGCTGTTACATTTATCACGCGGATCACGATCTCAGCTATATAGATTTGACAAAATCAACGGACCAGATCTCTTGGTTTTTTTCCGATCCCTCCCTTCCTTTTTTTTCGAAACACGTCCATGTCTTCCTCCTATTCTTAAACTAACATCAAACATTCAAAAATTTTATAATAATTTGTTATGAAAACTTTGATCTCGTATTTTATATCTAAATATCATATACTTGATCATATGTAAAATCATTACCGAGGTTTGGGTTTTAGTTATATTTTGTTAATCATTTAAGACATATTTCGTTTTGATTAAAAACTGATTGTTTGTTTCAAGAAAAGAACCAAATTTGTTTGTTTGTTTTATTTATTTATTATGTTATGTGTAAAAATTGTTGTGTAAAAGATTCAGCATTTGGGTTCATCATTGCTTTTTCATTGTAGCGTTCACAGTTAAAGGAGGTGTCTTATCGAAATCTTTCCTCCTCTGCGTGTTTCGCAATATTCAACAAAACGTAATATTTTCTACAGCTACTGACTATGATTTATGTACTGGTTACTGACTAAAATTAAAACAAGTTGTTTTTCACAAGGTGTGTAATAATGACACCTTATATATCTTACAGTCTTTCATTTATTTCACATATAGATTTCTTATATATCTTACAATCTTTAATTTATTTCAACTATATATCTGACTATCTTTTAATGTTAACTTCATTTTTTTCTTCAAAATTTGAAGTTCTTCAAAAAATGAAGCAACATGCTCTCCAATAGTTTGCTTCATATTTTTCTTAAAAATGGAATATACTTTTACTTTATAATTCTACCACCACTTTGTAATTAATTATTAAAAACAGAGTTTTGCTAATAATTTCTAGAGCTATGCCTATGATTTATGGACCTTATGTTGTGGTTAGCACTGTTACTGTTATGCCTAAGTTTACCCAGTTATACGTGGCAAGCCAACGGCCGGTTATCGGCAGTGGATTTTTAAAACACTAAACCCTAATATCCCCAATGTTTAGCATCTCCAGTGGTGCATCAAAATGAGGGAGAACATAAAAAATGAGGGAAATCCATCTCCAACGGTACATCATTTTGAATACTATTCACAACCTCATTTTGATGTCAAGCTTTTTTATTTACATAATGATCCTTTACTTTTTCACAATCTTTATTTTATGCATAAACAAAACATTAACACTAAACATAACTTTTATAACTTTATATCAATTATGAATATACTGATTAAAATTCTTAAAATATAATTACCAATAATTAGTTATTAAAATAGAATTTATTAATTTATAATTTTATAAATTATAATGTATAATTAAAAGAAAATAAAATAGAAAACAATACCATTGAGATACATAACTAATAAAAAGATAAGAACTTAATACAGCATTTAACAACTCTAAACATAAGACAAACTACCCGATTCCAAAAATTATTAAGTCGGTTTAGACAAATCAAGGATAAAAAAGCTCATTTTTCTCTTCGAAATGTGTTGATTAATCATTTGTGGGGAAAATATAGTAATAATACTGTTTAAGTAAAATATTTTATTACTTTGTATGTTGTTATGTACTTTTATATATGTAATAAATATTTATTTTTTATAAGTTAAAGTTTAGTTAAATTGTAGAATTAAAAATAAGTGAGTATAATCTAAAATCTTATAAAATAAAAGGTGTTATTTGAAATAAATAAGAAGTTAAAAAATGAATATAATAAGAATCGAGGGAGAAAATGAGGGGAACCATTGGAGCAAATCACAAACTCATTTTGAGTTTACTTCATTTTGAGGGAAAAAATTAGGGAAACCATTGGAGATGGTCACATATAGATTTCTTATATATCTTACAGCTAAATAATTTCTACAGCCATGCCTATGATTTATGGACCTTATGTTGTGGTTAGCGCTGTTATACCTAAGTTTACCCAGTTATACGTGGCAAGCCAACAACCGGTTATCGGCAGTGGATTTTTAAAACCCTAAACCCTAATATGCCCAATGTTTAGCATCTCCAATGTTGCATCAAAATGAGGGAGAACATAAAAAAAATGAGGGAAATCCATCTCCAATGGTACATTATTTTGAGGGAAAAAATGAGTATATGAACAGTATTCCCTCAAATTTGAGGGAACACTATTCACAACGTCATTTTGATGTCAAGCTTTTTTATTTACATAATGGTCCTTTACATTTTGACAATCTTTATTTTATGCATAAACAAACATTAACACTAAACATAACTTTTATAACTTTATATCAATTATGAATACACTGATTAAACTTCTTAAAATATAATTACCAATAATATACTTGGAATATTCCTTTTACAAGAAAGAAATGAAGCAAAACATTGGAGGAAATATGCTTCATTTTTTGCTTTATTTTGAATAAAGTGCACTTTTAAAGCTGAAAATGAAGCCAAACATTGGAGATGCCCTTACAATCGTTAATTTATTTCAACTATATATCCGACTCTCTTTTAATATTAACTTAATTTTTTTATTCAAAATTTGAAGTTCTTCAAAAAATGAAGCAACATGCTCTCCAATAGTTTGCTTCATATTTTTCTTCAAAATGGAATATACTTTTACTTTATAATTCTACCACCACTTTATAACTAATTATTAATAACACCTTATACTTTTTCAAATTTACTAATTTTACCCACCTGTTTTTTTTAACATTAATTCGACCCAATTACCAGTTATTATAAATTAATAATTATTAGTGACAACCTTTCGTCTTCACCGGGACGTGTATCTATTTAACTGCATTTTATATCAACTTGCCGTCTCTCTTGGTTTTTGTTCAGCAATTGTTCGTCTCCTCTGAGAAAAGTTCCGATATTTAAAAATGGCTACATCTTCTTCATCTTACGGAGACCATTTATTTGTCCGCTCCTCCTCTTCGGACTCTTCTTCAGACACTTCATCGGATTCTCCATCACATGCTCTCAGTACTACACCTTCTGACGCCGTTTCTGAACGATCCTCCCCTACATCAGGGGGTCGCTTTGCGAATGTCATTTTTGCAGGTCCTGATAGTTGTCCAGCGTCACCTCCCGTTGGATACACGGCGATTTGCAGTGAGTTCCGCGGAATCGGGTTCCATCAGAACCTATCCTGGATTATGGTGGAGTTGTGCGGCTTGTTCCGCATTGCCCCAAGCCAACTGACTCTCCGTTCCTGGGGACTTATACATCCCATTCAAGTCCTTTCAGACCTGTCCGCTGTAGAAATAACTGGTAGCATGGTCGCCACCGCCTTCCGTACTCGAGAAATTGGAGAAGGTTCTCGTCATTTCGAGTTGTTACCACGTCCTCGTTGTAAGTCCCCAGTGGAACTTCCGGAGTGGATCGAAAACACATCAAAATTGGGCGAATATTTTTTCATTCTTCACCTCGGCCCGAGACCTAATGAATTTTGTCTCTCCTGGTCGCCTCTAGGTATCTATATTCCTCTGTCCGGTTAAATCTTTTTTATTTTACTTTTTGTGTTGGTAAATAAAGGAATTTTTTGGATGTTATAATTCTAATATTTGAGTACAACTTTAGTGTTCAACGTCAGACTATTCCATGATCTTTGATGTCCAAGTGATTTTCCATTTGTAGGTGTGTCGTCGGAGGATCCAGCTGAATCCACTGCGTTCCCGGAAAATCTGTTGAATCTAGCCACTAACCTCCGTGATCCTGCTTTTCTGCTGCATCCCGACATCATCCAGATGACTTCATTGGCGCCTACTGACGATCATCTTTACGTTCCAGAACGTAATTGTTATTTGTTTTGTTTTACTTTTTCTTGTTTAAATATATTACATTTTTTAACAAACACTTTATCAATGTAGAATCAATGGATGCCTTAATCGCCGCCCGCGTCCATTTTGATTCCTTCTCTCTTGATTCATCTATATCTGTCGAGAGAACTCCATCCCAGCTTTGCCCAGATGAACCACCTTCTCATTCGCCACCAGATAGGGATGAAAATCCTTCCAGTTCCAAATGACCCCGTCGTTAGACTTTCTCATCAGTTGGGAACTTAGCTTTGTTTTTGAAACTCAAGATGTGCGTCTTTGAATCACTCTTTATATATTTGGAAAACAGTATTTTAGATCGTGTTTCGCTTGAATTTAGTAACTCTTACCACATCCTCTGAGAGATGCTGTTATATTAGCTGCGTTTCTTATGTTAAATTAACTGTTTTTCAACTTCAACTTAAAATTTATCTAACTTAATCTTACATATATCTCTTAATTTAAATATCATATATACGGTTTAATCCTCATATTATAATGCTACTAAAATTTGTGTTACCTTAAAATTTAGATTATGATATTCAACATAACGCTATCGATATAAATTCATTATACGATCCTCTTATCTTCAGATTGAGTAGCAACGGTCTTGCTTTTGGAGAGAAAGCCAACAAACTTAGTCATAGGGTAACGAGATGGCAAGGCAATAATGTTTCAGCAAGGCTACCGCCAGATACAAAACCATAGTTGTCAAATAAAGGGTTTCGAAGTTTGAAATTCGGTTATATTGTTAACCGGTTCACCATTTTCTCCAATGGTTTGCTTCATATTTTTCTTCAAAACGGAATATTCTAAGTATATTTTATCACCACTTTAAAATTAATTATTAATCACACCTTATATTTTTTCAAATTTACAAAATTTACCAATCTGTTTTGTTTTAACATTAATTTGACTCAATTACTATTTGTTATAAATTAAAATTATTCTATAATAAAATAATTAGATATAACATAAGTAAATAGCACTTGTTGCCTTGCTATTTTTACTTAAATAATTTAGAAGAGTTAATTTCATGCAATTAACTTCATCGAACTTTAAATTTGTGGTCGCTTTCAGTGGCAGACTGGAAAGACATATGGAAAAGAGATGGCAAGGCAATGATTTTTCAGCAAGGGAACCGCTAGCTTAAAAAACCACAGTTATGAAAGAAAGGGTTTCGAAGAATAGTTTTATCGAAGAGGATTATTTTCGACAATACTATATGGCTTGTTTGGACTCCTCAGGCAGACATAATCATTCCGTTTGGACAGCTACTCCCCCTATAAAGCAACCTACTTTTCATAAATTTATCATGCCTATCCCGTTTTTAAGTTCCTTCTCTTGTCAAGTCAAATCATAAAATTTGACTATATTAATAGTTTAACGATCATATATAAAGTTACATAAAAGTTTATGGTGCAATTGCCCAAATCGATGTAAAAAAGGATATGGTAGAAGGGTAGTCTTGTCGAAGAGATGTAATACTCTCCGGCTAGTTTCATGCAAGAATTTCGCTTTTATATTAGGCTTTGAATTTAGACTTCTAGCGGTTGAAATTTTTCTTAATTTAAATAAAATTAACTACTTTTCTTTCTTGCACGTTGGTTTCTTTCAAGTATTTCTATCTAAATTTGTTTCTTTATCCTTTTAATCCTTCTATTTTTCATCTCATCAAAATTTATGTGATGTTAATAGAATTTGAATTATTTAAATTCCATTGTATATATTTTTAAAAATTATTGATGTATGATTTTAACTAAGATATAACCCTTACGTTTGTAAAACTGACCATTACTGGGGTGATTTGAGTTTGCAACATAAGAAACTTAACAGTAGTGGTTAACAATTGATCAAAAAATACATACAGTTGTGGTAAACACTGTATAAACAAAAAATTCTTTTGTAAAAGCTGATTGTTCTAGCTTTGGGCGTCGTGAAAGACCAAGAAAAAGGAAATGGCAAGGCAACAAGTTGCATCTACAAGGGAACAGCCGGCCAATAACGTTAATCAACCATTTTCGCACAGTTTTCCATTATTTTTTATATGATGTTCATAGTTGTGAAAATTGTTCTCTTCACTTCTAACCAACATGACAACTTATACATCTCTGTCCACGCTGAACCCCGACCAAGAGGACACTCAACTGATTCAAGTTAAGCTACTACGAAGATGGAAAATCAAATTATCATCTCCTCGATTGTTCAACTTGAAGTTGATTTTCATCGATTCTGAGGTTGTGTTACTAAATTTTTACCTCTCTGCTATATATTGTTAAAAAGGGTCTCTTGTTAAAATAGTTGTTGTTATTTTTACAGAATATTTTGGTAGCATGTACAACGTCTATTTCAGGGGAAGAAAATTCAAGCAACTATTCCTCATGAATGTGTTTTATACTGTGTCGGTGACTTCTGGGAAAACAATTTGTATTTGGTCAAAGATTTTAGGATCAAGACAAACGTTGGTAGAACCAGGACAACCGAGAACATCTTTAAACTCAAGTTCACTATATCAACGATTGTTAAGCACATTCCTTCTGTATCAACTTCGTTGTACTTCCATCCTGCCTCTTTCGCTGATATTATACATAGTAGGCTTGACTTCAAAATTGCTGTTGGTAAGTAATAATAGTTCGTACTTATATAAGTTATGTTCCAGTTTATAATCTTGTGTATGTTTAATGACACTATTTATTTTAGATGTTATCGGTGTGGTAGTTAGTTGGGCACCAATCAAATTTCTTTTGAATGAAGAAACAAAGTTCAACGACCTTCCATTTCTGACTTTCACACTAGAAGATGATAGGTATACTCATTAACACTGTATAATACTACATAAATATTCTATTTATAGTCATAATATGTTTGTTATACATAGGGAGCGTAGAGTCGAATGCCAAGCAGTAGGTGACATTGCCGTTCAGTTTGAGAAAAATCGTGTTCATTATCAACAATCTGGACATCCTGAAATATGCTTATTACTTTTTTGGCATATTAATCAATTCCCAGATGGTATTATTTTGTTGTTCTTCATTTGCTTAAATTGCATACTGCATTAATATGTATTAATTTACCCCCAAGTTTAGTTTGTCTTATAGGTAAGAACGAATACAACCAGGTACTGTGGAACCCTGATGTATCTGAAGTTAATGCGTTGCGTGAAAGGTTTTTCGCACTTGAATCGGACGACTCATCAGGATAGAGTGATGGTTGTGTTGGAAACTCAAGTGTCGTCATTATTGTGTTATGTGTTTGTTTCTTCATGTTGTGTTTATTTATGTTGTATTTTTGTTAAAACAAAGCAGTTGGGTTAAATTACTAATGATGCTTCATTTTCCACTTTTTGCTTCATATTTTACCCGGGAAATCGGCCTATTCCTACATCAACAGAGTCCAACGGTCCTGATCAGTACATGAACATATGAACTGTGCGAATACATACACAAACATTCAATTAATTCAAATTTCATACATGAATTGATAAAATCTTGCTTTTACATAAATTGACGAATTTTCCGTTTAGTCAATGAAAACAGAATCTGAGCTGGCAGTTAACGATCGATTACATGTCCTTAAAGAATCTTACGTGTCTCTTTACGTTTAAAATAATAAATAATTAGTTAAAAATAGGGGGGGGGGGAATCGAACTTGGGTTGTAGCATTATTTCATCCAGATACAGCCACCGTGCCAAACCCAACTAATTGTTTTAACTCAGTGTGATGTTCTATTTATACCAAAGAATATTTATGTATTTTAAAAAAACAATTAATGAATATTTCATTTTCATTATATATTTATTAATAAATTACAAGAGATGTGTCCAACATAATAAAAAATACACAATATTCATATTTTATATTAGAGTATTCCTATAAAAATCCTTAGCATATTAGACACGAAGAAATCTCCCCAACGATCTGTATTATATATTAGAAATTATATAAAATTTGTGAAAAATATATATGCATTTTTAGAGAAAATTTATGCTGATAATATAATAATGTAGTTCATCATTATCAATGATATTCATATATATGGGCATACAGGTCGGATCGAATGACCGTTAAATCTGATTTCTTTTCACATTTCTAAGTTTCATTCGATTGAAATAAGAAAGTTTGTGAAAATATATACATTATGTTTTTTTCTAAAACACAAAAATATTTATACAATAGGTTATTTTAAAAACACATAAACATTTACACATTAGTTATGTAATATATATTAGAAATTATTTGCAATTTGTGAAGAAAAAATATTTATACATGAGGTTTTTTTTTTTAAACACAGAAATATTCAATAGTATAAAATAAAGAGAATATCTTACTAAATGATTTGAGTTGACGAGATAAGGAAGAAGGAGACAGACTTAAAACACAACGGAAAAGAGCTTTATTTTTAACTTGTAACCAAGTCAAAAAGAGCTTTATTACAATACTAAAGTTTGTAACTCAGCATTACTCTGTCCAAGTGCATAAATCCAAATTAATATTGAGATTAATATTACTGTATTTTACAAACTAAAAGAAGTATATAATCGGCTTAAAATCACGGTAAAAAAAACATAACTCTTTGATCCAAAAGCACCGGTCACACAAATTCTTACCCTTACTGTTTTCAATGTGCCAAAGTTCCCAATCTCGCTCCACCCAAGGAGTACATTGGCAATTGTAGAGCAAGGGCAGTACATTAGAGATGAACTCATACTTCTTCATCAGAAACGCATCGGTGTGAGACTTACCACAACCCCAGTCTAGAGATCTAACAATCTTGCCTATTCTTTCACAAGATTCCCTAGTAAAACCAGAGAACTGCTCCTCATTGTCCCAAAACACCTTCAGTGTCATAGCATAGGTGTTCAAAGCACGCTCGAATCCTGCATCTGCTGCTCTCTTAATCAAAGCAAGTCCTTCATCTTGGAGGTCGAACGTGTAGAACACCTGTATACCCTTTAAGAAAAGTGTACTCGGGTTTCCATTAGCGTAGCAAGCTTGCATCACCAAGTTAGACACATGTAAGTACGAAGGGAAGGTAAAGACATCTAAAGCTGCATAGACTCCGGCCCGGTCTGTTAGTTCCTTCATAGACTTGCATGTTGCTCTCAATCGATAGAGATCTGCAACGGAGTTAGCGGCCACACACTCGGCCACACGGGCTTGGATATCCTCAGGTAGTGCGGTAACAAGGAATTGTTCCATTTCATGTGCTTTGTTTGAAGCTTTAAATATTCGGGGAGATTGAGATATCCATGCCGGTAAACCACAGTAACAAAGCACATTGCCTTCACTTGCCTTGCCCTGATAATTGCTCGATCCTCCACCCAATTCCATCTCTCTTTCTCTTTGTCTCGCTTTGTGTTTTAAAAGGAACGATTAAAAGAAGAAAGTAAATCGATTTGGGGAGAAGGATTATGTCGGGTTGGGTTTAGGGATGGATGAGTCGGATATAAATTACAATTATGAGAATTTTTTTATCTTATTTATTATTTATTTCTGAGAGCATATTTATTTATTATCTATTTTAAAATGTATGTTTCTTGCTTCTTTATAAAAGTTTAGTGATTATAGTTAATTAATAATAATATTGAAGACTAAAATGTAATATGTAAACAAATGTTTTAAAGAGTATTGGAGAACCATCTCTTTATCCCTTTATTTTATGTAGGTCCCTCCTATAATAAACCTCTTTTCCACATTATTAACAAAATATCAAAACGAAATCATTTCAGAAATGGGACCTTTACCCTTTCTTTTTTTTTTGGAACACAAGGACCTTTACCATTCTGAAATTCGAATTTTAGAAATTTCGAGATTTAGGGTTTTGGGATCCATGGTCCGTAAAAAGGGGACACCGATCTATTTTGCTGTCAACCAGCGGGATCCAATGGTCGTTCAGGCGGTTAAGCCATTTAAACCCTTTGGGCCGTTTGTTACAGAAGTATTGCAAATGTCGGGGAGGGAGCCAATGCAGCCTGCTACTGTAGAAGTGCAGAACTGGCGAAACCACAGTAACCCGGCGATAGCTCATGAGACGGAATGTATAATAGAACTAGGAAACACTACAGTGTTCTCTGTTGAATGATTGTATTACATGTGGCTTCACTACCTTTAATAAATGTATTTCAGGTGGATGGAAAGAAACCAGTGCAACCAAAGCCGATGTGCTTCAATCCGACGGAGTATAAGCAGCAAATCAAGCTCTCTACTAGGTGTTACATCAAAAAGGCACTGAAGACATTGAATGGTTTAAAAGTTCCGCTTACAGCTGACGAGAGGAGATGGTTTGAGACACACAATCAATTCAAACACTTCTTCCACATGCCCCTGGAGAAACACCACAAGGTTATGGGAATGTGGATGCTTTTACTTCGAGCTGTGTGTACAGAGAAGAAAAAGGAAGCTTGGTTCGTAGTCAACGGGACCCCCATCCGATATTTACTCAGAGAACACGCGCTGATATCTGGTTTAAACTGTCAGCGTTATCCGCATAACTATGAACAGTTGGGGGGCTTAGATTTTGCGAGAAGACAGTTTCCTAAAGGAAGTAGAATGGCATATGCAGATGTGGAAGAGAAGCTGCGGAAAATGGAAGCATGTCCAGATAGATTGAAGATGTGTGTACTCTACTTCTTATCTAGCATTCTTATAGGCAAGATCAGGACCGGTGACAAAGCACCCTCCGTGGATCCCTTTTTTGTAAGAGCTGTGAATGATCTTGAGATGTGTAAGACGTTTCCTTGGGGAAGATTATCATTTGATCAAAATATGAGAGATATCATTCGTGCAATGGATCACTTTGGTGGAGTTGTCAGCAAAGGTGGGTTCACGTTTCCAAGTTTTTGTACTTCTTTGGAGCTTCTACCGTTTGAGGCAATTCCACAATTGAAGAAGAAATTTCGTGAACTTCATAGAGGACACACGGAGAGCAGTTGTCCCCGGATGTGCAAATCTCAGTACATACCAACTGCCATGACCGGATTTCCACTTTCGGAAATAAATAAAGCACTTGGCAAAACAAAGGTTATCCTTAATTTAAATCTTAATTGCTTTTATGTTGCATAACAAGTTCAGTTATTGAATTGTTTGAAATGATATTTAAAAGGGCAGGTAATTGAAAGTATCTTGCTACCGTCAGTTGACGAAGAATCAATGCTTGAGAGAATCTTAGAAGAAGAAGAAGACCATGATGTCGGTGATGTTATTGTTGACGGTTGGACACAGCGTCTCGTCACGATCATAAGTCAATATGGTTTGAAGATTTGTACAATAAAGATGTGGCTGCTAGGAATGAGGGGTTAAACGTTGATATTCTAGAAGAGCCAGCCCGAGATTGGGTGATGAATAAAGTCGAGGAGGAAGATTATATTTCTTTTCGAACTTTGATTGAAGAAGGGTTGACAAATTCCGTCGAGAAGGGGATTAAGGTTGTCATTGACAAGGTTGATGAGATGGATAAAAGACTTAGAGAGGTGGAAGCTTTTGTGAAGGAAGCGAAGGAAAAGGTTGCATCAACAAGGAATGGAGAACCACCGTTGGTTGAGCAGGTAACACTTTGTAATACTAGCAGTTTCTCCAAATATCAAGTAGCCCTAGCTAATCCTAAGCGTAACTACAGGAATCAGAGGAGGGGGCTACCACCGCATCCACTGCGGGTGGTGAAGCTACTCGGAATAGAAATGCGTCGGATGATGTGAACCAAACCTTTGTGGTTGAAAGGCCTTTCACGAAAGGGAAATATATATGAAACGGCTTTTTGGGGGAATGATCTAGTTTTATGTTATGTTATCTCTATCAGCACTATGGAAACAATAAGCTAAAAGAGACCTTGATGAAAATATGATTTTCTGTGTCCGTTCAACCAGCTGAGTTGCTTTTCCACTGCCATTAAACGGCTATTTCCTTCCGAACAGTTATTGTTGCTCTTCCCTTGCCATTAACCACCTCTTCCCTTGCCATTAACCATCTGTTCCCTTCCTAACAGTTATTGTTGCTTTTCCCTTGCCATTAACCACCTCTTTCCTTGCTCTAACTCCAAAAATTCAGAGGCTTCTTGGGCTCATTACTTAAATCGGCCCAGAAGGGTACAAACTGCCCCCATGATATATAAGCAAAACTAGGTTATATGACTCAGAGTACTTCACTCTGCAGACGGCTTCACACTCGCTCATTCCTTTTCATCTCCCCCTCTCAGATTCAGACGGCTCGACATGGACGGAGTTGGACCCCACAGCAACTTGCAAACTCTGGATAGTTTCATCGCTAACATTAGGCTACGCTTAGGTCGTCTCGAGGTATCTGTCTGTGTATGGGACCCAATTATTGTTATAGATTTTTACATTTCATGGATTGGTTCCATTAGTATAACTATAAATTACACGTACTTTTAGATAAATAGTTATTGACCCAACTATTTTTAATGTTATTAGGATCATGTTCTTGAGGTTCCATGTGCAAACGTAAAGTTTGGTTGCCCCGCAAATGTGACATGTTTTGCAATGCGAAGACATTTGATGCAGTGCGAATACAGCAGTACATTAGAAGGGAGTTGTGTCTGCCCATTTAGCAGCTGCAGCTTCATTGGAACATACCGTAAATTGTATGCGCACGCCAGCAGTGGCCACTCTGACGATCTGCAGATGATTGAGTGTGGAGAAACCAGGTCTATAAGCTTTGCTAATCATCAGAGGGTAGTTCTCAAGGAACAAAGTTGGGGATGAGGAGAACTTATTGTTGTGGATCGTCTCATCCAGCCACATGGTGCACATTTTAATGTAAGATGTATTTCGCCACACGTTCCTGGAATAGGAAAATTCTCCTGGAATCTGACGGTATGTTCAGCAGCTACATTGTCATTTGAACAAACGATAATCGCCAGAGTTAATAGTGCAAGCAACGAACTATCTCCTCAGCCATTTGTTGTTCCTTCGTTCATGGGTCCTGCCACTGAGGTTCTCATATTAATCAATAGGGTTGAGACTGTTGGTTAGGGAGGTCGGTGATAATGTGTTTGCAGTTTACTTTTTGAACCTTTTCAAGTTTCCTGTTTGTGTTTCCTTAGCTTCTGTTTAAATTGGTACGAACTAAATTCCTTTACTATTGAAGTTTTTTTCTGGTTACTCATGACATTAAGAAACGAAGAAATTAGCAAAAAATTGAACTAAACTGACGTACAAGAAGATTTACTCTATGGACGCATCATTTAAATAACATTGGACGGAATCGAACCTGAGAACTGTGGGTGCAAATTATGATTTTTACCAATTGGCTACCAAATGCTAGCTTGCCAATACTCACCTACTAGCCTGCCAATACTCACCTGCTAGCTTGCCAACATTTTAATGTTTCGCTTGAATCCATTAAGGGTGAAAAGGTAATTGTAGGCTTTTTAACAGAAGGGTGGAGGGTCACGTGCCTCTCATTTAGGTTCTATTTTTCGTCTTGGATTCATCTTCTGTTCTTCTTCTCCCGTTCCAGATCTTTTACTCATCAGTACCCGTCCGGCGATCTCAGCGAAGTTTATTCGATGTTAGTGATATCACTCAAATTACCCTAAGGAGTGAATTACTCTCTCAAATAAGAGGTTCAGATGTAGTACTTAGGGATCGAATCCACAGAGACTCTAGGATTGCACAATAGATTTATGGTATTCGAATTAAGGCTAGATTAAATGATTTATAGGTTTTAAAACAGTAAATGAATTGGTGAGCAAAATAATTGCTCGATTCATTTGATTTAAGGTTGTTAACAGTTGGGAGAATAGCTAGATTCAGGTATGTTCTCAGGTATAATAAGTAATACTTAAGTTGGGTCTTTAGGGGTTTATTGATATTAATTGTTCTTGAATTCAAACTAAGATATAATTATTTGATTGTCTAATCTGGATCTCGGATTTCAACTCTCGTATGTTAATCACGAGAAAGTGTCGATCGATAATTCGTTATGAATATCGATCGATACACCTTTCAAAATATCAATCGACAGAACTATTGATGCGCCGATCGGTGCTTCTTCCAGAAAGCTTTACGGACAGGTTTGATTTATATTCTCTAACTCACTAGACCAATTCTCGTCTGTATCTAGTCAGTTAGATCATACTAGCTAATTTCAGGTATTGAGTCAAGCAATGACTTGATCTCAATTAATCCTCAGATCTAAGTTTAAAAGGTGATCAATCCTAAACTTAGCTTTAAGAACAACTAGATGAAGAACTATATTTCTAAACACCCTAACAATTGTTTGTGTCAGTAATACATTTATCAGTGTCAGTAATACATTAATACATTTATCAACCTATTGAGAAACCTAAACCTAACAGCAAGGACTACTCAGACATATTCATGAAACACATAGTTATTATGGTCTGAATAATACTTAAATAAAATAATAAAAACAGGATAGAGTAAAGAAACAAAGGGAGTTCAAGATCTTCCCTCTCTAAAAGTGTACAGATCTCCTCAAGGTGTACAGATCTCCCTCTCCAATCCTCAGCTCTCTCTCTGTAGAATAGTATGAAGCATAGCCGTCAACAATGGCTTAGAAAACAGTAAAATAGGGTTTCAGGTCGTCCAGGGGTATATTGGTAATATGTGGTGACTTTGGGGCCTAAATTGGCCACGAAACAGGCTTGTCCTGTTTTATGGGATCACTGTCGACCGACACCAATGATGCAATATCGATCGATGGTCCTTCATTTCCTCGACAGCTTCCTCTCGCGAGGCAGACTGACCACTCTTCAGTAAAACAGACATAACTTCTGCTACAGGATGCTGATTGACTTCAATCTGGTGGCGTTGGAAAGTTAAATCAACGCTCTATCTTGTGTCAAAAGATGGGCTCAATCTAAAGGAGGAAAAGTCTCCATCCATAGCTAAACATCTGATGCATCTGTGAAGTTCTGCACCTCAAAAGGCTCCAAAATCACCATATTTCTCCAGAACGTACCTGAACCTGTAAATACTCTAAATATACTCTATATAGTATTAAATATATATTAAAACACTTATATACCATGGCTAAAAGTGGGTAAAATCCATGGTCTATCAGTTAGCTTCTTCTTAGCCTAAGGGTGAAGGATTCCCAAAACTTACGTTCACTTCTGTCAAATTTCGGAATTAGGTTTTTACAAACTCTGGGTCTCTCTTTCTGCTTAATTTTTTTGATTAGAACCTAGTATGATATAAAACCTTCATCTTCTTCCTCTGTTTCTGTGGGTTGTCAGTGATGTCTGATAAACCCAACTGGTGAGTACTATGGAGTTCCCTCCGAGTTTGTTTTCTGACGAAACAAGGCCAGATCCAGCGAATTTTATAAACTACAGCTCCACTTTCAAGTCCCTGAAAGCAGTAAAAGATGTCGTTAGTGTTGAAGTGTGGGATTATGTTGAGAAGGCACCACTAGGGATAATTATAAAGTTCATGGATCTGGAGTTTGCATGGAGCTCAACATTGGTTCATTACTTTCTTTCTAGACAACTCTATTGCAAGAAACGACATGAACTTTGGTTTTTGATAGGAAAACAGCATGCTCGTTTCTCGTTATTTGAGTTTGAAGATATCACAGGTTTAAACTGTGAACCACTACCTAATACAATGGTAGTGGAAAATGTTGAGAAAAGTAATAGTTTTTGGGCTCTGTTCAACCTGAGACGCACCCGTTCAACCCCAAGCGCTGAGGACATACGTACACTCTGTCGGTCTCCTGATGTTTGCAGATCCTGGTCCAGGGAAAACCAGATTAGGACGTGTTATTTGGCCATCTTGACAGGCGGTTTACTTGCACTTGATCGTAGAGAAGCTATCCCTCCTGCTAAAGCAAAGCTGCTTATGGATTTGGAGATTTTCGAGCAGTATCCCTGGGGAAGAGTGGCTTTCGTTGAACTTGTTCAGCAGATTAAGGACGCAACTGTAACGAAAATCAAGGCTAACAATTATGTCTGCAAGGGGTTCGTGCAAGTAATCCAGGTTTGGGATTAAGCTTATATACCCTGTCTCGGAGAAAAAATTGGGCGTCCTATCAGGTCAAATGGTCCATGCTTACTGAGGTTCAAAGGTAAGTATGGAAAGCTCTCCTTTGGTCCTATACTTGAGGAAGCGAAGGTATGTTAACTCGTATGGATTCATCAAAACTTTGTATTTTAATTGCTCTTGACAACCACATAATTTGTTGTATAGGTAACTTGTATGTCCCCGCGAAGCGTAGACGAAGTTCATCCGATTTGGGAACACCAAGATGAGGATCCTGAGATTGACAATCTTTTGGAGTTCCTTCGCCAAGACAATTCCCTGAGTACCATTACTTGGCAAGCCCTGCCGGAGTACCCATTGACACCGATTGAATGTAACAAGCATGGACGGGTTGCAAGCCAGAGGAAATCAAAGAAACCAAAAAAGGTGGCAAGCGACGGGCAAGAGAACATAGCAGATGGAGGTGAAAAATGTGGTGATATTGCAAAAACTGAAGAACAAGTACAAAGCGATGATGATGATGGAAATTTCTTTATACAACGGAGGAAGAACCCGGAGAGATTGTTTCATATGGAGCCTCCACACGTAGGTACCTTTGGAAATTTAATATCTAGAGTGGCCGCATTGGAACGAACTGGCTGTGAGGTGAAGAACTTTGTAGATCTGGTATCTAGAGTGTTATCATTGGAAGAAGACTGGCGAGTCCCAAACACTAGAGTCAAGCTTTTGGTATGTCAAAATAGTACCATTCAAGAGATTCGCTGTGATGTTGTTTTAGGTTTTGCGTAATAATGAATTGATTTGTTGTTGTTTGGTTGCCATAAATGACAGAATAAAGAAGCAAGCAAGGAAGGAGAGAACATGGTAAAATGAAAGGGTAAAGCCACAGAGGTGGGAGAACCAGAAATAGGAGAAGATTACGACACAATAAAATCACCGCATGTGTCAATGGAGGAAGAAGTCGACAGACTACATGAAGAGGCTGTCATCGCTCTTGGGCTAATGAGCTCTGAAACCTTCGTAGTTGGAACAAGAGATAATCAGCTGCAGTCAGTTGATGATGCAAAGGCCCTTGCATTAAAGGGAGATGAAGATGAACCACAAAGTGCCTCATCCAACATCATTACGTCAATTAAACCCATTAGAGGAGTGCTAGGATTGCTGCATTGTCTGAAAAATTAGATACCAACTACTTGGTTGTGTATGGCCCAGTTGATAAAGCAAAGGTTAAAGCATTGAACGCTTTCATAAAAGAAAAGTAAGTATCTTGTGATACCGAAGTCACTATTTTTTTGTGAAGAAAATATTTGTCTAACTTGAAGTAGCTGTCTGTCTTCGGCAGAGGAGATTCTGAATATCCGCCTGGTAATGCCTTTACGGCCAAAGCGTTCTTCCAGAAATTTATGAAGCCGAGGAGTTGGTTGTCATTCATTGTAAGTCAAATAGGTTATTAATACCCTAGGTATGTGTACGTAATTCTAACCTTCTTATATCATCTTGTACAGGACCTTGACTTACCCTTAGCGATGTACAGAGTAAGGTTCTCCCGCAATCCAAGTGATTTCATATCTCCAAGGATTGCAATACTGGACACAGTTTTACAAACGTGGTGGAGTAGTCGGTACAAGGTGTGGTTAAGAGATCAGTCAAACATACCAGAGGGGGTCTATGATTAGTAAAGCGGTAAGAGGCCAAAGACTAACCCACCCGGCACGCAATGGGGACGAGATGTCGATACACTATATTCAGTTCTGATGGTAGGAAACAATCACTGGGTCTGGATGGTCATTTCTATCCCGGACCGGACTATCAAAATCTATGATAGTAGCACCGGTCTGATTCCTATGGAGAAAATCACGCAGGCGGCGATACCTTTTGCTCGCATGGTTCCTTACGTCTTGTATGCTTGCTCTGATCCTGAAGTTAAGCAGGTTATGGAAACTGCCATGTATTCCATCCAATTTGTAACGTATGGGGTTCCTCAAAGCAAACCCCCTTATGGAGACTGTGGAATTTACGCAGTCAAATTCCTTGAGTGTCTAGTAATGGGTGTGGCATTTGCAGATGAACATCTTTGTGATGATAATATTATGATAATGAGGAGGAAACTTGCTGCAGAGATGTACGATGAAACAAGGCATCTTGAAGATGTTTGTTAGATACCATACAGTGTTTTAGATATCATAAACCAAGGTTGGCAAGCCTTGCGATTTTTCAACGTTTTCAAGTTTTTTTTTTTTAAACATGTTAAAAAGTACTTTTGAATTGTTGCAGACGTCTCTTTCGTCAATTTGTTGTAATGTTTTTTTAAACTATTAAGTAATAATGTTTTTTAAAAATAAATGATTGCGCGGAGCCATGTGAATAGTATAAGAGAGAAAAGACAAATAATTATTATTATATTTTATTTCTATTTCACATGGGCCCTTAATGTAGCTGGGCTTATCCTGTGTTTTCCCCCTGCCAGTACAAGCAAGCCCTGCCAGTACAGGAAAGCCATTCCTAAGAAACGCAAGCCCTGCTTATTTCAAAGAGTTCTTCTCCATCGTCAACTTCATCGTCCTCTTCACTTCAGCGTCTTACTCTTCACTCTTCCAGGGAAACACCTGCTTCGGCAATTTCTATCATAAGGTAATCTTTCTAGGTCTCTGTTTCTGTGTAATTTGTCTGATTAAAACTACCCCTATTTCAAAATTTTAGCCTTACCAAGCCCTTATAATACAGGCAAGCCTTCCTATGGAGTTCCCTCCGAGTTTGTTTTCTGACGAAACAAGGCCAGCCCCAGCGAATTTTATAAACTACAGCTCCACTTTCAAGTCCCTGAAAGCAGTAAAAGATGTAGTTAGTGTTGAAGTGTGGGATTATGTTGAGAAGTCACCACTAGGGATAATTAAAAAGTTCATGAATCTAGAGTTTGCATGGAGCTCAACATTGGTTCATTACTTTCTTTCTAGACAACTCTATTGCAAGAAACGACATGGGCTTTGGTTTTTGATAGGAAAACAGCCTGCTCGTTTCTCTTTATTTGAGTTTGAAGATATCACAGGTTTAAACTGTGAACCACTACCTAATACAATGGTAGTGGAAGATGTTGAGAAAAGTAATAGTTTTTGGGCTCTGTTCAACCTGAGACGCACCCGTTCAACCCCAAGCGCTGAGGACATACGTACACTCTGTTGGTCTCCTGATGTTTGCAGATCCTGGTCCAGGGAAGACCAGATTAGGCTGTGTTATTTGGCATCTTGACAGGCGGTTTACTTGCACTTGATCGAAGAGAAGCTATCCCTCCTGCTAAAGCAAAGCTGCTTATGGATTTGGAGATTTTCGAGCAGTATCCCTGGGGAAGAGTAGCTTTCGTTGAACTTGTTCAGCAGATTAAGGACGCAACTGCAACCAAAATCAAGGCCAACAGGTATGTCTGCAAGGTGTTCGTGCAAGTAATCAAGGTTTGGGCTTACGCTTATATACCCTGTCTCGGAGAAGAAATTGGGCGTCCTATCAGGTCAAATGGTCCATGCTTACTGAGGTTCAAAGGCAAGTATGGAAAGCTCTCATTGGGTCCTATACTTGAGGAAGCGAAGGAATGTTAACTCGTATGGATTCATCAAAACTTTGTATTTTAATTGCTCTTGACAACCACATAATTTTTTGAATAGGTAACTTGTATGTCCCCGCGAAGCGTAGATGAAGTTCATCCGATTTGGGAACACCAAGATGAGGATCCTGAGATTAACAATCTTTTGGAGTTTCTTCGCCAAGACAATTCCCTGAGTACCATTACTTGGCAAGCCCTGCCGGAGTACCCATTGACACCGGTTGAATGTAACAAGCGTAGGCGGGTTGCAAGCCAGAGGAAATCAAAGAAACCAAAGAAGGTGGCAAGAGACGGGCAAGAGAACATAGCAGATGGAGGTGAAAAACGTGGTGATATTGCAAAAACTGAAGAACAAGTACAAAGCGATGAGTTTTTAAATTCTGGCAGAATTTCATTTCAGCGTTTGTTTGAAAAAGTGGAGGTTGTGGAAAAGCTATTTCTACCGGTCTCAGCAGTTTTTCAATCTGCGGGTGGCATTACCATGGATAATCTAGCATCTCGATTGACTCGGCTGGAAGAAATTGCTGAAGAAATTATGCCAGTCAAAACACCCGCACACGATCGGCTCTCTAACACAAAGCTACCAGCAAAACCAGTGGTATGTCATTCGTTTCAGTAAGCAATGCCAAGGTAAAACAATAAGTGATGTTTCTTAATTCCCTTTGAGATTATTGTTGTTTTCTGTCACAGAAAGTAGAAGGCAGCACAGGAGAGCCTACAGTACAAGGAACTGATGGACACCAGGACCCGGGAAAAGAAGGAGACATGGAAGAAGGCAAACTAGTCAGTGAAGATCACCCAGACAACCCAAAGGAAGATAATGCAGGAGAATACATGGAAGAGGAACTGCTATTTGAGAGGCAAGGCATAAATGTTGGAAAGAGTGCACCACAAACAGAAAGGGAAGATCACCCAGACAACCCAGATGAAGAGAATGCAGGAGAAGACATGGAAGAGGAACTGCCATATGAGGGGGAAGGCATAGATGTTGGAGAGAGTGCACCACAAACAGAAAGGGACGATCACGCAGACAACCGAGAGGAAGATAATGCAGGAGAAGAAGCCGATGAAGAACAAGGAAATGAACAATCACAATCAAAATACACGGTTGATAGACTCTTGCAGGAAATAAATCAAGATTACTCGTTGGAGGAAACCAAGCCTTCAAAAATAGAGGATCACTGGTTGTTAATACCAAAGGTTGAAGAGACTTCTGAGTCCAAAAAGGAACCAGTTTATGAAAAGGCTATTACAGTATCGTCGGAGTCACTCAACCCACATCCTTTCGCACGAATGCAGAAAATAGACAAACTTGCAGCCACTTCATCTGCCTCAGTCACCATTGTCGTGCCTTCTCAAGAGTTGTTGGTTAAAGTGGCTGAGCAAAAGAAGAGCCGTTTGCAGTATCAGGCAAACTATCCCCCTCCTAAGTATGAAGAGAATAGGATCCGTGTCTTGTCGCCGAACCTAAGAAGCCCGTTTGAACCTGGCACCCAAGTTAAGGGGGCTTTGAACAGATGTACGAAGCTTTACACGGTTACCGAATTGGAGGAGGTTGTATATGGGAAAGTTGCAGAGTCAAAAGTTGCAGAGCTAAATACGTTTATGAGTAGAAAGTAAGTATCAAGTGCCTTCTATTGAGGTTTCTATTCCACGCGAACTTCATTTCTCATTTTCACCTGCAGGGATTCCGTTTATCCAATTGGCTCACCGACAAGAGCCAGTGAATTCTTCAATGTTTTTCTGACGCGGAGGAAATGGTTGCAAGACGAGGTAGGAGATCTTACATTTGACACATACTTAGGTCTGTTTTGTTGGTACTCTTAAATATTTTCATTGATTTTGTAGCACATGGACGCAGCTTTAAGTTTTTATAGATTAAGATTCCAAGAACACCCAAGATTGCTATTATGGACGTAGCCTTCCAGATGCTGTGGTCACATCAGTACGAGAACTGGAAAGCAAATGAAGCCCTTCCTGGTGGGACGTTTTTCTACTACTACGGGCTTACTCCACGATATGCTGAAATAAAGAGGTGGTGGGGGGAGAATGTGGATACGATTTTTTCCTGTCTTAATGTGCATGAAAACAGTCATTGGGTAGCCATGGTTATTTCCATCCCGGAGCGGACTGTCAAAATCTATGATAGTGGGAGCCCTGTGCGAGGGACTGTTCTGTTAAAGAAAGCGGCGGAGCCGTTTGCTAGAATGGTTCCCTACGCGTTATGGCTTTTCGCAGAAGAGGAACACAAGCCATCTGTGGATCGTACTGCCTTTAAAATCGACTGTATATCGAAAGGGGTTCCACGAGCAAAAAACCCATATGGGGACTGTGGAGTTTATACACTAAAATTCCTTGAGTGTCTAATGATGGGTGTTCAGTTTAAACCACAATTTCTTAAGGACATCAACATGGGCAAAGTGAGGGAAACCTCGCAGCGGCGATGTATGTAGAAACAGCAAGAGCAGACGCGAATATGTGGGATCCCGAATTTGTATCATACGCGATTGATGCGGCTGTTCCAGCTGAGTAGAAATTCTTTGAACCATTTTTTGTGAAGGTAAACTGACAAGGAAACACACGTTTCATCATCGTTTTGGCTGTAACTTTTGTCAACTGTGTCCTTGCTCTTAAAATATCAAACATTGCCGATATTTGCAAAGTTTATTTTTTGCCATTTAACTTTTGTTTCCTCAAACCCGTATTTTCCTTTTTCAAAAAAAATAACAAAAGTCATCTAAATATGGTACTCATATAAATATATAACATGTAAAAAATTAAAAATAGTTATTTTATGAATATAAAATAAACTATTAAAATTGTTGTTTTGTGTAAATAGTTTATTGTATATTCACAAAATAACTATTTTAAATTTTTTACATGTTATATATTTATATGACTTCTGTTATTTTTTTTTTGAAAAAGGAAAATGCCGGTTCGAGGAAACCACCTTTCGCCATAGTTGTCTGCCTTGCCCTCAGTCTATGTTTTCCTTGCGAAACACTTTATTGCCTTCCCATACTGTTTCTGGGTTTTTTTAGGCCTGCCTGTGAGATTAAGGTGCCAAAGGACATAATAAAAGCTAAACTAATTTTTCTAATTCACAAGCGTCTTTAAATTTTTCTATTTTTATTTCTGGACAAAGGTGGTTTCCTCAAACCGGCATTTTCCTTTTTCAAAAAAAAAAAAAAAGAAGTCATCTAAATAACAGAAGTCATATAAATATATAACATGTAAAAAATTTAAAATAGTTATTTTGTGAATATACAATAAACTATTAAAATTACTGTTTTGTGTAAATATAAATATGGATTTATTGGAGCAAAGAGCTACTTAGAGTTTCCCAAGTTTACCTAGTTGTACAGAGCAAGGCAACAGCATGGAACCAGCAGGGGAGTCATCGGCTTTAAACTGGCCAACGGTTGCTGTTGCCTTGCCATCAATCTGCGGGTATACTGCAAACACATTATCGCCTTGCCGTTGTTTCTTTTGGTGTTCTCTCAGGCCTGACAGTGATCCTCTCAGGCCTGACAGTGATCCTAAGGTGCAATAGGACCTTTTAGAGTCTATAATTGCTGCTTGAGAATTTGAAAAATTAGTTTAGCTTTTATTATTTCCTTTGGCACCTTAATTTTAATTAGAGTTTCTCAAGTTTACCTAGTTGTACAGAGCAAGGCAACAGCATGTAATCGGCAGGGGAATCATCAGCTTTAAACTGGCCACCGGTTTCTGTTCCCTCGCCATCAAAGCCGCAGATTGATGGCAAGGGAACAGTAACCGGTGGCCAGTTTAAAGCTGATGATTCCCCTGCCGGTTACATGTTGTTGCCTTGCTCTGTACAACTTGGTAAACTTAAGAAGCTCTCGAGCTTACAATCTCCCCCTTTTTCCCTGAACCAGTCTCCATAATGAATTTAAATCACAAATATGTTAGTATTAGAATAACTCATTCATGAACCTGCAAAACCATCATCCACAAGTAACACAAGCAGAACATATATTGCTCACAGACTAGCAAGAGGCATTAATTAAGCATTCGAGAAAGTCTTAAACATTACAAGCCGAGATTGTTCACCATGGTCCAACAAGTGAAAATACGAACCATGCATCCGAGAATTAAAAAGTTTTGAAAAGCATAAACACACAAGCCAAGCACACACAACCAAGATCTCCCCATGAATGAGTGAGCGATCCGAGAAATCATCACCCATCGATCCTTCTGCGTCTTCTTGGTCCACGGTTGTTGAGAACTGGCGAGTCTGCTGGCAAGCTCCAAATACGGACACCTTCACCAATGGGTGCTTCATCTTCGGGAATAATAGGGAGTTCCTTCTGAAACTGCAGGACCTGGTATATAAGGTTCGGGAAGACTATCTGCTTCTCCTGATCAAACTGTCGAGTCATCGAAAGAATCTGATCATACACCAGTTCACCAAAATTGACACGATGGCGATTGACGAGAGCATTGATCAAGCGGATGCGAAGTTTGATCATGGCGTCAGTATCTGGCCCCGGAAGCCAGTTTCGCTCGCAAACTCGGTAGACTATCTGATACGGAGCAATGAGAGCAATAAGAGTGAATACAGGCCACCCCGAGCAACGGTACCCCGTGAGAGCTGATATCGCCAAGCTCAGATCACAATTCTCCCAGTCGAAGGATCGCTCAACATGCGGAGTGTTCATCACGGTGTTGATCACATCAGGATCAAACCGATAGTGAGTTCCACGAACAAGCACACCGTCAGCACATTGACACAGGTTCGGGATCAACTCTCTAACTATCCTAGGACAAAAAGGCCGAACATGTAGGACCGTATATGCCCATTCAATCCTGTCGAGGAGCCTAAAAACTTCAGCAAAGCCAGAGTCTTGAGGAACAAGCGTACCTTGAACCACGAAACCTCGTAGACACAAGTCGTCGTACTTGAGAACAGCATGGTTGTTCTCGAACCGTCTCAAGGGAGATCCGACGGGAAAGTCATCGTCGGCGAAGATTGCTCGGTTTGTTTGGAGACGCTCTTCAAAAGAAAGATAAGGCACGGGAGCGGAAATATTGATGACACGACTCGCCATGAGAGATCAAATGAGAAATCATGCAAGAATGGAGTTTGGAGAATATAGAGAGAGAGAACAACGGGGCGAGTGAATATAAAGAGATCAGATTCGGAGAATCTAAAGGAGAGACAAGATGAGAAGAAATCAGTCAAACCCTAACGAGAAGCTCTATAACCGATGGAAGAAAATAAGGGTGAAGTCACTCAACCGTCCCCTCACCCATCATTAAAAAATATTAAAATTATGCGTTCTCTTTTATTTTTAGATTTTAAAAGGTCCTCTTTCCCCGTAGGATTCCTGGCAGGCCTGAAAGAAAGCCAAACGAAACAACGGCAAGGCGATAATGTGTTCGTAATATACCCGCAGATTGATGGCAAGGGAACAGCAACCGGTGGCCTGTTTAAAGCTGATGATTCCCCTGCCGGTCACATGCTGTTGCCTTGCTATGTACAACTAGGCAAACTTGATAAACTCTAAGTAACTCTTTGGTCCAATTAATCCATAATTTTATACAAGCCAAAATTTATATTTTACAAAAATCAACAATTGTAATAGTTTATACAAGCCAGATTTTTTTTAACAACTATTTTATTTATAAAAATGTAACATTACAAAGAAGATAAAAGGAATGCAACAAGATGCAATTTGAAATCAGACATTTCTATGGGTATTATATTGTGAATATTCCTAGAGCTACAACGACAATAGGAATAGTTGTTTACACGTCTTATTCTAATACTAACATATTTGTGATTTAAATTCATTACCAAACCGTTTCTTTCAGAAACACATTATTGGCCATGGTTGCGGTTCCCTTGCCTTAACCGGCTTTTGCTTTGCAAAACACAATATTGGCTTGCAATTGTGATCCTAGTCCACAAGTTGTATCTTGTTGCCCAAGTCTTGAACCGTTTTTGTCTTCATCTGTCATCTTATTTTCGACTTGGAAAACAAGAATTTCTAATCTTGATTAACAAGAACATTCATCGTAAATAGGAAATCCATCAAATCTAAAGATCAAAGTATTAGCGACTACAGACCAAAAAAAAACCATAATAACTGTATTGAGTCCGACGGAAAACAACAATACTACAACAAATAAACGCTAAACTAACCTACACTCCCCCTGAATGAGTGACTAATTAGCTGAATAATGATGTCTTCAATGATCACGGAGTCTTCCATTTATATCACCCAAACAACAATGTCGCAACTTTGCACGTTGATCTATTATGTCCGCCTTTGTTGCATTTGGTACACACATACGACCTTTTCTCCTTCATTGTTGATTGACTTCGCTGGGAAAGTGTTGCCTTCTTTGATTTTGTTTTTTTAGCACCCTGAGTTGGCTTCTTTGATTTGGTTTGCTTAGCACCCTAAGTTGGCTTCTTTGATGCTGGGCTACTCTGGAAAAGTCCTTTTCTCACCCTGGGGGATGGAGTGATGGGAACAATAATATTTGCCGAGTAATTTGGTTTCTTTCTTGATGACGGATTAGTTGACGGCGTCCTCCGTGGTGGATTGGTTTGCTTCTGTCTTATTGGAGTACTGGGGGCTTGTTTACGCCCACGTTTCTTTGTTGATGTAATACGTGGAGACTGATTACCTTCCTTTGACGCTGGAGGTGGATTGCTCGTACTCATTGTCTGGTTCTTCTTTTTTAATAGTTTACGCTTGAATTGCTTGGCTTTTTCAATTGCAGATAAGTATCTCTTCATCTTCGGTCTACCGCGTTGTTTGCCAATTGCAGGTGGCAGACACACTTGACTAAGTACATCGGCTGGTGGGATCAAATCGTCATCTGTAGTTTTTATAGGATCTGTGTACGCTTCAACCAAGTAGCCCTTTGTGTAAAGAGGATCCACCAGGGTAGCTTCAACAGTTTTCCGACATTTAGCCACTTTAATTGCGTGTTCACAGGGTATCTTATCGAGATCATATTGCTTACATGTACAACTCCTCTGCAAAAAAAGGAAGTATATGAATCAAAACGGAGACAGATGAGAAATGGGCAGAAGTGAAACTCTATGCTTTCATACCTTTTCTAGATCAACCATACAGTTAAAATCTCCACCGGTAACATAGCTACGGTTTGGATCAATATGTTGTACAGTTAATGTACCCATGTTGGCGTGTCTCATATGCAGTGTGAGTTCAGCTTCTTCTATGGGGTTTGTTTTGAACGAGGCAGCTTCCTCTCGCCTTTCCGCAAACCATCGTGAAAGCATCTTTCTAATAGAATCAACAAAATATGCAATAGGAAACGCTCTGTCCTCCTTAAGCACGCCATTAATGCATTATGCAAAATTGCTTGTCATAATATCATATCTGTCTCCTGGAAAATGTGAACGAGCCCACATTCTAATATCTGCAGTTTCCAAATAGTGGTGTAGTTTGCTGTCTTGACGTCGAATGACTTCAAAAATTTCGTCAAATTCCACCTGTCGATATACTCGGGCAACATTTTTCGCCAAATCTACCATTGGCTTTTTGAAACCTGTCATGTTTTGTCCAAGGTGATAAAAGCATATGCCCCTATCAGCTTCAGGGAACACATTCGTAAGAGCCTTGGCTTTTGTTGAGCATCGGTCAGAGATGAAAGCCATATTTTTACCATCACCTACCACACCTCGCAGCTGAGTAAAAAACAATTCCCATGCAGCTGCATCCTCTGCATTTACAATCCCAAAAGCTATAGGATATATACCCCTATTTCCATCCTGTCATGCAGCCACTAACATAACACCTCTGTACTTAACACTTAGATGTGCTCCATCTATAACAATAACCCTCCTCATGAACGGAAAGCCTTTGATACATGCGCCAAAAGCAATGAACAAATACTTAAACCTTTTCTCAGCATCAAGTTCAAGCTTTGTTTTTGTACCTGGATTGGCCTGCGCTATTTTGTATAGATACGAAGGCAAGTCCTTATAGCCACTAGCATAAGTGCCTCTAACCATCTCTCGTGCATATGCTAATGCACTATGAGCCTTCCAATAAGCGATGTCAATTTGATAAACAACCCTTATACAGTCTATTATATGCTTAGGCCGGATTCCTTTATGATCACTGCCACCACTAAATCCCTCAACATACATCTTGCCAATACATTTTGCATCTGCCTGTCGGTGGCGAGAATACCAATCGGCCGCAGAGCGTGTATGAAGATCAGTATATTTACGAACGAGGAATTCTGGAGATGATTTCGACATAGTGGCAGCACGTATCTTCCAGGAACATCCAGGAAAGCACTTTGCGTAAAATAAATGCTTCCAAGACTTTTTGATGATGAAATCAAACCTTTCGATCACTGAAAGCTTGCGTAATTTCATTATTAGTTCCTTCTTGCCACTGAATATGTCACCAGACTTAATGGTTTCACTCTTCCGCAGCTGTGATGGCTTCATAGTCTCCTGTGGTTGCTGATTCATACTATCCAGTGGTTGCTTATTCATAGTCTCCTGTGATGGCTTCATAGTCTCGTACTGAACATTCCCAAAACTACCAAAATCCGCAGCAGCATTCTCTCTGACAACACGCTCTTGATTTCTGTTCACATCATGACGACCTTTGTTTGCAGTCAATGAGCATAAATACACATTATGTCTGTCTTGAACAATGTGATAAAGCTTGCAAGTTGTCTGTCATTACTAAAGAAAATCGGAGGAGTGTTGCTAGGCATTTGCTCCAATATACGTTTAGGCAACATATAAGCAAACTCGACCGCTTCCATCTCACTAATCTTGTAATCTTCACAAACCATGCGGATAAAATCTTCATATTTCGTATCGTCTTCAACAAACAAAGCATTCCCCTTCTTACTTGGATCAAGAACGAACTCCCAACCAACATTATCCATCTTCCATTGTCCAAAAACAGTAATTAAGTGCAAGATTATCTACATAATAAAACTTGCGTCAGTAGATCCGAAGACACATTGCTTAACTTTTTTGTTAGAAAGACAACAAAGGTATAGTGAATCGTAGGAGCAAGAGAACAACATTGTTAAGGCAACCAAAAAAAAAAAGACTTCGCCTTTGTTCAATCAAATCGCATATAATCTGGTGTCTCAGATCTGGTTTCATACATGGTGTCTCAGATCTGGTTTCGAAGTTTCTGTCAATCAAATCGCATATAATCTGTTCGCCTTCCACCAATAAGGAGTTCTGATAGTAGAGAAAGTATTGCTGAGGTTTGAAGGTATGAACAACTATGGGAGATATGATGTGGGAGATAGCCATTGAAGAGATGAAGGTAAAATGTTATCTTTTATTTATTTTTTTAATTTTGGTAAAACCAATAATGACATTCTTGTTGAAAAAGGGTTAAATGGTAATTTCACAAGCGGATGAACTCATTTAACAATTTTCCCTTGGAAGGGTACCATTCTCCCTTTTGTTTTAGAAAGTAGAGCATTTCAACAAATGTACCTTTATAAAAACGATGAATCGCTTCTCGTGCTTTTTGTTTGCCATTGTATTGTGCGTTGGATTGGGTAACTCGAAGCTATTTGAGAGAAACCTTATACAGTTCAGAAACTCTCTTGGTCCGGAGAACGTTCTTACGGTGTTTTTTAGATTGAACGAACACGACCAAGGCTACCACCATTTGAATCAAGGACAAGTTTACGATCTTCTCTTTTGGGACAGTTTTTTCTCGAACAAGGCTTATTGTGCATTATGGCAGGGAAATGGCCGTCAAAAGTATCATGCATATTTTTTGGCATACAAAACTGGTGGTCGGCATTTTGATAAAAAGAATTTTTGGGATTGTAGAGAAGATGGAATTTACTTCACACATGGTAAAGAAATCCCCAAATTAGAGAACAGATGGATCCCATTTTAACTGTACTTTCCTATTATTACTTAGTTTTTGTAATGGATGTTTTTTTGAGTAAGAAATTCAAAAAAAATTATATGGTGTGATCATTGTTGGATTATGGAACATTTATACTTTTCAAATAAATCTTGTCCTCCGTCAAATTTCCAATAAAAGGAAAAAATGTTATAAATAACTAGATATGATTGACTATTATAGATTTAGTTTATATATACGCAGCCATGTGGTGAGCACAAAGCGAACTATTCTTTTGCGTTTTACTAAAAAAAAATATTACCTTATATATAAGTATTGTATTTCCTATGAAATAATACAACATCAATTTCTTACTTTGAATTCCATAACTAACACCGATCTTAAGATAAGACGTGTATTTACATGATGCTTTGCAGAAAATCAGTGTTTTTAAAACCGATTCAGCACTGAACTAGACTATTTTCTAGGTCAATGGGTTATTGGATCAAGTGTGGGTAAACTATAGGTCAATAATTTTATATATAATTATAAATATTTTCTGAAAATTGCAAGATAAATTCATTTTTATTAAAAATATAATAGAGTATTTAAAATTATTTTCTATATTTTTAAATTTATTTTACATATAAAATATCAAACAAATGATTTAAAATATTTAACAAAATTTTCGTAACAATTTAGATTTAGAGCATATTAAAAATATATAACAAGTTTAAAACTAAGAAGTATTTAAATTTCTAATGTAAATAACAAAATTAACTTTTAAATCTAAAAGGTATCTACGGAAAGGGATTCCCGGGTTACTACGGAAAGGCGTAAGAGTCGAGAGATACACTGTCGAGGATGAAGAGTCTTCATACAGAAGATCAAGATATGGATTATCAAGAGATACTAACTAGGCAGGGACGTTTCTCTAGGTATGAAAGGAGAGAGAGGAGCCCAATAAAGGTTTTTTGAAGCAGACAATCCAGCAAGGAACAGCAACAGCGAGAGCACTCTTCCTCAGAGAGAGGAGGCTTCCGCCATGAAGGGGACCACTGTGAAGGAGATTGCTAGCACTGAGATTGAGACAGACTCAGCTAAGGTATGTTTAGAACTGGAAAATGGCTTAGACTTAGTAAATGTGATGCTAGAGCAAGGAGTAGATAGTCTAGATGAGGATGGTATGGATCTCAAGGAGACATTAGCCATGTTAAGGAAAAGAGTGATGCAGAGGAACTGGCCTTGAGCGAGAATGAACAGTGAAGAGAGGAACCAGAGGCTGCGATAAAAAGTTAAGAAGCAGGGGGCAAAGAAGAAACTGTTTAAAACAACAGTCAGTTTGGCAGGTACCACTACAAAGAAACGCATGGTGCAGGCCTTTCTGTCTCCTCCTAAAAGAAATAAAACAAAGCCATGGCTTACCCAGGAGATGGGGTTAAGAAAGCAGAGGAGAAGGGTCCCTCAAACTCGAAGGAGGATATACCAAAGCCTTCAAGATAGTTAACGGAGTACAGCGATGGAGAATGACAGTCGGGGCTGCAGCCTTTATTTTTCAAGTTTCAAATAAGCTCAATGAGCAATTTCTGTTTCAGTTTAGTTCTTTATTTTTGGTAGTGTTTGAGTCCTCATAAGTTGTATGAGCTGATATTGTTTTATGCAATCACAATGAATAAGATGTTTTTTTACTACTAGTATCTTTGGTTTTATTTCCTCATCACTACTATGATTGTATCTGTTATTCAAGAGGCAGTGGGATACAATGAGCTCTCGGTAGACCTCATTCATTCTGGTGCTTTCATCCTTGGTTCAGAACATAATCAAGATGGATCATGATCGCTTGATAGGATTGACTACCGCAGGTTTCTTTTACAAGAATCAGATCTGGTTTCATTAGACCAAACAGTATCTTTTAACGAGGGTACGGGATAAAGATTTTGGCTACTGGAAATAACTGTTTTAATGGGAATAATTGAAACAACTGAATCGCATCAGAACTGGGGATGGTCACTTAGGGATTTCCTCTTATCCCACATCAAAAGACAAAACAGGTTATCCATTTATTTTCAGTTCATATGGTCGTCACTCACCATCATCAACCTTCCAGCATTTGTTATTCAACCTTTTTTGGACAACCACCGAGACACTTGGACTATGTTTGTACAACAATTAGGTAACCGATTGGGCAGAAGCATGCAACGACAGTTTAATACGAATTATCTCAATCTGTGGGGAGTTGTAGTTACGTATAAGTACTACAACAGATCTTAATTCAGCTTTCTTTACACCGCGGTGCGAAGGACCAAGTATCATCATTATCAACATTTCAGCAAGGACAACAAGTTCTCTGCGGCCTGATCCTCCTTAAAGGGTTGCATTGTACCCAATTTTAGAGCTCAAAAGAGCACACTTAAAGATATTTTTATGTGAGAGTCATAAGTTGGAATTAGAGGTATAGGAATTAAATGGACAATAAGTTATCTCAAGGAGATTTGGCACAAACATAAACCAGAATTTGTTTTTATAGGAAATGAAACAAGATTTCGTTTTCGTTCAAGGATTCCAATCATATTTTGGTTTTGAGAATTTGGTCACAGTGGATCCAATTGGGCAAGTGAGGGAGTAGCCTTATATTACAATAATGAGTACCAAGTTAATATTTTGTACACCAACAACCAACAACCATATGATTGATGTGGAAGCAGTGATATTGGGAAAAAAGTTTTTATTACCTTTGTCTATGGAGACCCAATACAAAAGTTAAGGGATCATGTATGTGAAAGATTGACGAGATTTGTCTTAGCAAGGACAGACCCCTGGTTTGTTATTGTGGATTAAATAAAATTACGGGGAATCATGAGAAAGAAGGAGGCTCATTGAGAAATGCTGGATTTTTCATGAATTTCAATAATATGATCAGGAATTGTGGTTTATAAGAATTTACAGCTCGAGGGAACTAGATGTCTTGGAAAGGAAGAAAAGGAACAAAAATGATTAGATGTCGATTAGGTCTGGTATTGGCAAATGAGGACTGGCATACTTTATTCCCATGTTATTTTACTGAATATTTAGGAATGGTTGGATTTGACCATCGACCGATAGTGGTGTTTATCGAGGATAAGGTGCCCAGAAAGCAGGGACAATTTCGGTTTGATAAAAGATGGATTGGGCAAGATGGCTTATTGGATTCCATTGAAAAGGGGTGATTTGAATCAAGAGGAAGCAATGAGTCAGATTTTGTTACTAGAGTAGGAATCGTCATGAAATTTCTAAGTGGAGAAAAAAATAAGCCCTCATATGGGATGGAGAAAATAAGTGAACTTCAAAGAACTTTGGAAGAAGTACAACTAGATGACACTAAAACTCAGGAGGAAATAATAGATGTCATTTGAAAGTTACAAGAAGCGTATAAAGATGAGGAAGAATATTGGCAGCAGAAGAGTCTGAATATGTGGCACACATCAGTGGACGTCAATACCAAATTCTATCATGCTTTAAGGAAACAACGACGATCTAGAAATAGGCTTGTGGGTTTACACGATGAAGAGGAAAAAGGTGTAGAGAAAATTGTTGTGGATTACTTTGATGATTGATTTCGGTCAACTACGCCCTCAGAGTTTGAAAGCTTTCTTGAGGAGATCCCATTGAGTATTACTCCAGAGATGAACCAAAGATTGATTTGCAATGCGTCAGAGGAGGAAGTAAGACAGGCGCTATTCATGATGCATCCGGAAAAAGCGCATGGACATGATGGGATGACAACCTTATTTTTTTAACATTCTTGGTCCCTCATTAAAAAGGACCTTCTAGATCTGGTGAATAATTTCTTGAAAACAGGGAAACTGAATGCAAGATTGAATTCAACAAATATATGCTTGTTACGAAAGACAGAGAGACATACATGAATGACCGAATTGAGTTGCACCGTGGGTTACAAGATTATATCCAAGGTATTATGTCAAAGGTTGAAGAGTTGCAGGTTTTTCTTTACATGACTATCATTTTCCACTCTTTTAAAGGTAGATTTATAAATCTATTTTTTTTTTCATTTGGTAACATCTTCTTGTTTAAAGCTCTTACTTTATTTTTGAAGTTTTTCTTCGTTTTGAAGTCATTTGAATGCTTCGAATATGCAGGTTTTTCAGATATGAGACAGACTTGGAAGACTTCCCCTAAGTCTTCTCGGAAGTCTTCTGGTGGAGTCTTCTCCCATGTCTCCTCTTTCATAACAGATCTGAGCGTTTTGGTATGTCTCCATATCTGATTTTTCTTCATTTTGTAACCATTTGTTGCTTAAAGCTCTTACCTTTTGAAAACTCTTTTTGTTGCTTAAAGCTCTTACCTTATTTTGAAATTTTCCTATGTTTTGAAGTCATTTGAATGCTTTTGAATAATCAGGGTTTTCAGATCTTAAAAATTCTATGGAAGACTTTCAGGAAAGTCTTCTCGAAAGTCTTTTAACATATAATGCATTAGAAGACTTCCTGGAAGTCTTCTCCGATGTCTTTTTTTCATAATAGATCTGAGCGTTTTAGTAAGTTTCTATATCTAATTTTTCTTCATTTGGTAACCACTTGTTGCTTAAAACTCTTACCTTTTTCCAAATTATGTTCTGAATCTTTGATTTAATTTCAAATCTTGAGCTATCAAAATGGAGGAGCTGTCTGATCATTTGGTAAACAGATCTGAGTGTGTTGAAGCTGATGGAATTTCAAGTTTGAGATAGACTTCATGGAAGATTTTTCCAGGAAGACTTCATGCATGCGAAGTCTTCCACGAAGTCTTCCACAGTCTTAAAAAACCTGAAACCTGATCATGAGTACTATCAAAGTTTATGATGTGTATGTCAAGTGGAGTCCAAAGTTATCTATGTGGAGGAATGATCTCTAACTCCAAGTGTAATAGTATTTTTATGGTTTGTTTTGTGATTTGCAAGTGTACTCTTTTAGTTGTAGATACTTTTGTAAATTTGAAGAGATGTTAATGAAAATTTGTTAAATATGTTCATGTGTACACTATTAGAAAAATTAAGTCAAATTTACTAAAACTCAAGGAGAAGACTTCTCAAAAAACATAGTTAAATTCACAAAAGATAAAAAATTACATAAGATAAGAACATATAGCACTTTCACTAGAATGGGAAGTCTTAGGAAGACTTAATTTTTAAGTGCGAATTTAAAATATAAGCGGAAAATTAAAATTTATGCGGGAAACTCAAATTTTAAATGAAAACTGAAATTTTAAATTGTACGAAAGATAAAAAATATATCTTGTTATGTAAGAAGACACATTAAACCATATGACTTGATATTCTTGAAGTTACTTAACAATTTTGAAAGTTAAAAAATATATCTTAAAGTTACTTAACAAGTTTACAAAAATTTACGTAGCAGACTTCCGTGGAAGTTAGAAACATTAATAAACCTGAATGTTAGTAATCTCAAAATTAAAACCAATTAAGTTATGAATTTCATTCAGGAGCCCAATGTCGACTAATATACATGAATTAACAAGAAAATGTTAAAAAGTCTTTACAATTTTAGAGAAATGAAAATTAATTAAACATTGACGTAGGAGACTTTCACAAGTCTTCCAAAAGACTTCAAGGAAGTCTTCCATTTAGGTCATTTTTGCAATTGAAAATTTACCAAGAAAGACTTCCAGAGAAGTCTATTCTCCAGCAGATTTCTTTAGAAGACTTCTTTCGTAAATATTGACTTACTTTTGTTTTTGAAAAAATCTCAAAAATACGAGAAACGATTTCCCGGTACTCTTCTAGGATAAACATGTTAGTTTTGCAATTGACCGAATTATGTCAGAAATTTGACTTTTTCTAGAAGACCTACATGGAAGTCTTCCACAAGAAAAATAAAACTTAAATATTTTACTTTAACTAGACGACTTCAATGTAAGTTGTCTCGGGTTACTTTTGAAATTGAAAATAAAATTTAAATATTTAATAACTAGACTAGTTTCATGTAAGTCTTCCGGCAGAAGAGTTACACGAAAGTCTTCAGTGATAACCAAAGGTTTGACCAGAATCTCAGAATAAAACTTTGGAATACTTCCGTGTAAGTCTTCTCTCGGAATACTTACATGAAAGTTGTGAAAATAAAATTAAATATTTAAGTTTTATTTTTCAATTGAAAAAGTAAACTGAGACGATTTTCACCGAGAGTGAGAAGACTTCCACGACAGATGAGAAGAATCTCCCGTAAGTCTTCTATTGGGAACTTCCCTGTAAGCCTTCTAGAAATAGTTAAATTTGTGACATAATTTGGTCAATTGCAAAACTAACTTTTTTATCTTCTATGGTATTTTCGAGATCTTATTGTTAACAAAGAAAAGTTGGAAGACTTCAAGAGAAGTCATCTATAAAAAACAGACATAAAGTCAATTGCAAATCTAACCTCTACATTGACCAGAAGACTTTTGTATAAGTCTTCTCAAGACTTACACAAAAGTCTTCTCAAGACTTGCACAAAAGTCTTCTAGTAAACATATATAGAAAAAAAATTCAAAAATCATTGTTAGATCCAATGAGGTTCTTATTTAGCTTCTCCAATCATACAACACTTCTTAATGAAAGTTACTCACTTGTTCTTGACCAAGAATCATGAACTTGAGTAACTCTAGTAAGCTTATAAATTTTGAATTAAATAAGTTGGAATTTTGGGATGAAATAAAAGAGGAAGTGAAGGAGAAATGGTTTGTGTGTGTAAAAAATAAAAAATATGAAGATGTAGATGTTGATTTTAAGTGCATTTAGAGCTTGAAATTGTTTGTTTATGGTGGTTGATGTATTGATGACAATGACAATATTGTAAATAAAAGAGAAAGATGAGGATGATTGAATAAAATAAATATTTTCAAAAAGCCATATTGGAAAAAGCCATATTTATGAGATTAAAATTTGAAGGACTAAAACGATAAACGAAAAAAATACTTAAAAATCATATATATGATGTGTAATTAATTGTAAGAACCACAAATGCAAATAAATAGATAAAATTTTATATTTGAAGTTTTGAGTGGTGAAACTTCAAATACAAAGTTTTATTTTTTAAAACTCTAAATTTGAACTTGGAGGCTGACGACAATTAATTATATCTTCAAAGGATGCCACAACATCTTAAGGATTCATAATCTCATAATAAAAAAGTGGTAGAACACATAGATGGTTCTGATTATTTAACTGGTTTGGTAAATAATAATTTGGTTATAAGTCTTATTTGCAATATGCAGGAATCTTTTGTCATGGACATGTTTTAGTGCAGACCTGTTGATATCACTCAAATTACACTAAGGAGTAAATTACTCTCTCAAATAAGAGGTTCAGTTGTAGTACTTAAGGATCGAATCCAGAGAGAGCTAAGGAACCTAATAAATCTAATCAGCTTTGTTAAGCTAGGTTGCTTAATGATTTAAATGTAAAGTTGCAGGTTTGTGAACAAGTAATTGCCCGATTGATTGATTGGGGTTTTTGGTACTTAAATGGAAATAGCTAGACTTAGGGTTTTTATTCAGGAATTCAGGATTATAATCCTACAGATGCTTAATAAGTTGTATGCATGATATTATAAAGCTCAACACTTAATAACAAACTTTTAGGCTTTCGCTTTCTAGGTTTGTCTACCGACCAGTGTCGATCGATTATTCTATAGGAATATCGATCGATACACTTGTTGAAACGTCGACCGATTATTCGATAGGAATATCGATCGACGCTCTTGGTCAAGCGTTAATGCGCGGATTGAATATGCTTACTAAGCTTCCTAGATCAGCTCTCGCATATTCTAGCAATCTTAGCTCAGTTAGGATGGATTCAGGGTGAGATAAAAGCTATCGCCTATGTCTACAACTCCTAGGGCAAGTTCTAGGTAGCTAATCTAGATACATGCATTAATGACAATCCTAATGATTTGCAGCAATCTATAGTTGGGGCTAATCCCTCATAACCTATTTAAACCCTAAATCTAACAAGAGAACTACTCAGACATGGCCAAGCAATCCAAAAGAGCAATAAGGTATAAAAACTGCATAGATAAATAGATAGATATCAATGGAGTTTCAATCACAAATCTCTTTGTATCTTCTCTCCAATCTATTAAAAATCCTAGAAAATTTTTCCTGTAAGATCAGTAAAACAAGAAAGCACACTTTGCCTCTAACATGTTGGCAAAGCTTATATAATTAGGTTAAAACTCGTCAGGGGTAATCTTGTATGTTGGCGAAGACTTGGGCTCTAAGTCGGCTGAGACCAAACGGGCTTTCTGCACTTCGTTGTCGATCGATGTCAAGATGTGAACATCGATTGATTATTCCTCTTCAGTGTCGACCGATGGTCGAGCTCGATGGTCATCTCGGGTGCTTACTCCAAATATCTCCAAAATGCTCAAAAATCATCACTTTCCTCCAAATCACTTCTGATCCTATAAATATACTAAATAGACTCTATAATATAATAATTAGTAGTTAAAACACTTATAAACCATGGGTAAAAGTGGGTCAAACCCATGGTCTATCAACTCCCCCAGACTTACCATTTTGCTTGTCCTCAAGCAAAACACATAGACAGTCTCTCTGAATGAGGTTTGAAAACAGCAGGGACTCACATAATCTTAAACTTAAAATCAACACCTTAGACAGTCCTAGTCTCAGAAGCACACTATACCATATCCTAATCTAGCAACCAAGTTCATCTAGTCAACAACTTAGCAAATCTTGTCTGACAATCCCCTCTACAAACCTCAATTCTTACATAAATAAAGTGTAGACTTTACATTGGGGGTATCAATCACAGGATGCAAGGATGCTCAAACAAGTATCTGGACCTGCAGGTAAACAATAGTTCATATCCTCTCTCTCTACTAATTCTCTCTCTCAATCAAAGTCTGCTTATATTGCAAGATCATTGAACAAGATTGGAGAGGCTTCCATGAATCAAGCTTTAATGGTTTTAATCACCAAATCTTGTTCACTTCTTTTTAACCTATATCCTAAGATTATTTGTGAATCAAGCCTTAATGGTTGTAGCCACCAAGTCATGTTCTAATCTTTTATCTATAGAATTCTTATGAAGCAAGCCTTAATGGTTGTAGCCACTAAGTCATGTTCGAATTTCTTCCTAATGAATCTATAATAATATATTATATTTATATATATATATATATATATTTTAAACTATATCTATAATTTTATCTATATTTCGAAAATATAGAGAGAAATGGTGAATAATCTACACAAGGCTTTACCTTCAATACTTGTTTGAAGAATCCGATCTCATGTATACCAAACCCCAAGATAAGCAGAGTTGAGCTCAATTAGGTTGGAGGTCAGCTTTGGTTCCTTCAAACACTCTTAGTAAGTGTAACATAGTTGACATGTTGATCCACTTTGGTATCTTTAGTACTATGTACAAATAGTAAGTTGAGAATGGTGTGGTTAGATAACAAGTAAAATCAATAAGTTCATCATCCCCTTCTTGACTCAATAAAAACTTTTTGAAAAAATTTTAATAAAACTCATGAATAAACTACTATCAGTAAACCTACCCCCAGACTTAAACTAGACTGTCCCCAGTGTATATTCAGTCGTAGTTATGGTGATAACTAAATCATAAGTACTCAATGTAATAAGTTAGAACGATATACCAGACCGGGATGGATGTCGATCGATGTAAAGGTGTTGATATTGGTCGCGGCATGGGATGTTCTGTCGATCGATGTCGGCAGTGTTTCGTCGGTCGATACTCACGGCAATCGTCTACTCGAATCTTTTTTTATGACCTGCAATAAAATAAAAACCAACATAAATACTAGATTAATAAAAATCAATTAAATATTACCTAATCGTAGGTTGCCTCCCACTCAGCGCTTTGTTATAGTCATTTAGCTTGACTTTGGAGGTGATTTGGCTAGTAGTGTTGAAAGTTGAATCTTGCTGGGAAACAAGTGTCCATCTCTTCTATGCGCTTGTTGAACCATGTACGAGTGAAGTCTCACATTGCTTCATCTCCTCTGCGCCATTTTTCCTTCATTGTTGCAGTTGTGTTTTCTATCTTCTGCAATCTATCTTCAAGACTCTCCATGGTTGTGTGTATCAGATATGTCTGATGTCACCTTCGGTACTAGCCTGCCTAAGTTTGTAGCTTCGTCGACCGATGTCTGTCTATGAATGTCGGTCGATTTGTTGTTGCGTCTGTCGATCGATGCTGATGCTTCTGGTCGACGGCCAATGTAACTCTGAATCTCCACTAATTCCCTTTGCATTGCTTCTATCTGAGAAGTCAAAGCTTTCATTGTAAGGTCCATTGGGAAATAGATGTCATCACATCTCCTATCAAGCCTCTGTTCTGTAGTTTCCAGAGTTCTGTAGATCTCTTCTACCAACTGATCAATTTCTGCTCTGGTGTGAAAATCTGGTTGAGACTTCATCGGCTGTGATTTCTTTGGGTCGTCGTCAGTGGATGTGGAGTGGTGTCTGTCGATCGATGCTGGTCGATGTTTGCCGGCTGCATGCTGAATTTTAGCTATGTCTTGCCTCATCTCCTCCATGCATGTACTCAACCAACTATTGCTATCATTCAGTGGATAGTAAACACTATCAAGCTTCATCTGGAAATCACCTTCATTCTTTTCTTGGGATCCACAGGCTCCATAGAACATCTCATTGATCTCGTCCTTGGTATAGATCTCTGGTACCAGCTTGGTTTGTGTGAATGAGCTAGCAGGTTCTGGAAGACATATGTAGCTGTGCTCATCTCTCGAAGCTCTTTCCATTAGCTTTCTAATATCATCCTTGGACACATTGATGATGTGTTCATCCACATCTCTTGCACATCCCTGATCGTCTCTGTAGACTCCATACTCATCATTCTCTTCCCAGTAGAATTTCCTAGTTCCAAAAAGGTCAAAGGCTCTTCTGCCAAATTATGGACGTCTGTCGATCAATGGAGGGACGTCTGTCGATCAATGGAGGGATGTCAACGTCGACCGACGGTCGAGTAGGATGTCTATACTTCTGCTTGAACCGATTTTCTATGCCACCAGCTGTGTCATAGAACTCTTTTGTAACCCTCTGCTGACGTGCTGGGACGGTGCATTGTTTGATGAAGAGATTATCTACTCCATTAGCCATCTGAAGAATGTATGTAATGTCCTCTCTGGATACTTGCAATGCATGTCCATCTATTGCTCTTGCGAAGCCATATGGGTCCCTGAAAATACCAAATTCATCAGGTGTTAGGTACTGGTTATCATAATTTGGGTTTTTGCTTACAGTGGATGATGGTTACAGACGGTGTTGGGGCCAAAACTGGTCAGGACGGAATCAATGCCTGAAAGTTTCCGTTAAACCAACTCTCGATCGATCCTTGAAAATTAGACATTCCCGGAAAACGGTTAAATCAAGTAAAAGACAGTTTTTTGCGGATGCGAACCGAGGAACATTGAGAAGAGGATCAGTCTGGATGAGGTCTCAATCGTAAGCAAGGACCGACCACCTCGCCCTAGGGCGACGACCGTCTCAACACGGGTCACCTTGCCCATGGGCGAGGATGACCCACACCGAGATCACCTCGCCCATGGGCGAGGACGACCCGCACCGAGGTCACCTTGCCCATGGGCGAGGACGACCCACACCGATGTCACCTCGCCCATGGGCGAGGACGACCCGCACCGAAGTCAGCTCGCCCATGGGCGAGGACGACCCGCGCCAATTGCCCATGGACGAGGACGACCTGCACCGAGGTCACCTCGCCCATGGGCGAGGACCGACCTCCTGTCCCGAAACCGTGCATCCTCGTCTAAGTTCCCGTAACACAATCCTCGGGCCCTTGGACGCAATACCCATGTCTCGTCTCGCTTAGGATTATCAAAGAAAGACTTTGGGAAAAGTTATAAAAAACTTGGTCGTCGAAACGGATTCATGTCTGCCGTATAAAACAGCTATGGTTAGCTTGAACACCAGTTGCCTTAACTATATGGGGAATTGGAATCCTTTCGGAAAAACCAACGGCAGTTTCTTAGGAAAAATAGTAAAAACGTCTAAGTCCCAAAACAGCCCAAAAGGGGTCTGAACCGCGGCTAAACGGCCCACTTACGATTTTAGAGCAGGAATGAGCCAAAGGCTGATATGACAGTCTATTTTTTATTCGCAGGAAAAAATAAATGTCAAGTTTCCGAAGATAATCATGAAGGGTGACGA
>NC_027749.1:30628801-30630370 GCF_000695525.1 Brassica oleracea var. oleracea | reverse complement strand
GCTTAAGGTGAGGAGCAAAGAAGAGCTTTCTCAGAGCAAACTTAATACTTAGTGCAATTTAGGTGGCTAGACTAGCGAACGTACCGACAGCTTTCGTGGCCTAGGATCTTACTTGTTGTTCACGCTCAAACGCGAATTCGGAAATAAGACCTCTTTGTTCTCTTTTCGCTCTTTTACGATTTATTATTTTTGACTCTTTCATATTGATTGTGTTGTGCGTGGCCCAGCAGATAACCGAAACTTCAGGGAAGGCTAGATTAGCTTGGCTTTCCTCCGATTAACAAATATCGACGGTGTGAATTTCGGTTCCCACAGTTTGGCGCTAGAAGGGGGGGGGGGTACAGATCTATCTCTCACTCAACCGCGCACGCTCAGTCAGGTAAGACGATCGATGCTGACAAAGACAAGCAAACGCACGGCGGGAATTCCTCAATGCCAACGTTGGCAGAACTCCAGCTGGAAACGTATTCACGGTCACTAAGAACGCCGTTATACTGGACCAGATGAAAGAAATGTTCGCCTCCGCTCAGAAAAATTCAGACGAACAAGGAAAGCTCGTGGCCTCTCTCACAAAACAGGTGAAAACCTTAACGGCGAAGGCCAAGAGTAAAAACCCGCGCGGGGCCACTGGAGCACGCAGCGGCAGAAGACTCGATTTCGAGACTCCGAGCGATCGGGCCACACGGGCAGACAGGGATTCTTCAGGTCAGAACCTTAAGGAAACAGTCCCGCCAGGCGCACAACCGAACGCGGAGAACCTTCCACCTCCCGCCGGGAGCAACGAAGGAGGCGATATCGAGGGGATCGATCTGGACATATGCGACCAGTCCGATCACTCGGACGGAGGTGCCGACGTCCATCCGAGAAGAACGCGAAGTCAGTCCACTCAGCAGGATGCGTCGCTCGAAAGGCCCATGACAGAGGAAGAAGAAAACCTCTATTGGGTAGAGCAGGAAGAACTGGCCGAGAATCAGGCTCGGATCCACCGCAGCCAACGCCGCAAGGCTGCTAGAAATCCTAATGAAATCCATGATATCCGCGAGTACATCGCAAAAACTGCGGCAGAAGTCAAGGCGGTAAAGTCGCAGATTCACCACGCGACAGGCGCTGCACCCGAGATCGACAGACTTCTCGAGGAAGCGCGGAAAACTCCGTTCACTGCCCGGATCACGGAAACTAACATCTCATATCCTGGGAAGATCAAAATTCCCGTCTACGATGGCACCACCGACCCGAAGGCGCATCTGCAGTCTTTCCAGATCGCGATGGGAAGGTGCAAACTCAAGGAACGCGAACGAGACGCTGGCTACTGCCTCCTCTTCGTCGAAAACCTCAAAAGAGCCGCGCTCGAATGGTTTTCTCGTCTGAAACGAAACTCCATCGGAAGTTTCCGTCAGCTCGCCTCGGAGTTTCTCAAACAGTATTCCATGTTCATGGACAGGGAAACCTCAGACGTCGACCTTTGGAGTCTATCTCAAAGAGATAACGAACCACTCCGCGAATTCATGAACAAGTTCATGCTGGTAATGGCAAGAGTCACTGGAATCAGCGACAAAGTGGCAGTCGACG
>NC_027749.1:30628071-30628787 GCF_000695525.1 Brassica oleracea var. oleracea | reverse complement strand
CGAAACTCCGGCAATGGATATCCCTTGAAAAACCGAGAACAATCCAGGACGCTCTTCACAAGGCAACGGACTTAATCATGATGGAAGAAGAGATGAAAGTCCTCTCCCAGAAGTACAACCCGCTGAAGACGTCCGCGAGAAGGAAAAACCCTCGCAACGACAGGTATGTCCACCACGATGGAGAAGATCTCCAGGGCGAGCATAATTACGCTATCAACTCCAAACAGGGAAAGACTTCCGGAAATACCTGGACCAGGAACCAATTCAAGGATAATTCCTACTGCGAGTTCCACCAGACCAGAGGTCATTCCACTATGAACTGCAAGGTTCTCGGGGCAAGGCTTGCTACGAAGCTCCTCGCCGGCGAAATTTCGAAGGTCACAGGCATAAAAAAACCTCCTCCTGGATTCTGATCGCCCTCCCAAAACTGATAAAGAGTCCCCCAAAAATGACACCCGTGAAAATCAGTCGGGCGAGAAACGCGGAAGGAGGCAGGATGACCGAGGAAACGACAGCAACCGTCGAAGGGTGATCATGATCATCGGGGGATCGTAATTCTATCACGATTCGATCTCGTCGATCAAAGCTTATGGACGGAAGGCTGAGACGAGTTCAAGCTGGCTGGCTCGGTCCCCAACCGTCGACCCCCCTAACGATACGATCGTCTTCGAAGAGCGGGAAACCATCGGAATCGACAAACCTCACTGCGACCCATT
>NC_027749.1:30616299-30627576 GCF_000695525.1 Brassica oleracea var. oleracea | reverse complement strand
TAAAAAGGGGTGTGGGTACGTATACTCGTATACTCCCACAAAGTCCGAAATATCCATGAATGTACTCGATATTTTCGAAACTTTTTCAATAAATTCTACCTTTTCCGATCTTACGATTCACTTGCAATAAGTCACAGTAATCTAAGGTTGGCCTAAGAAACGCCCAAGATAAGGGCATACCGTACAAGCAGTCCTTGGACGAAAACTAATTCCTACATAATTCACACATACTCATGGTCAAGCAAGACCGGAAAATGCATCTTCTATAAAAACGAAGATCATAGCCATCTCACAGCAAAAGACATATCTTCGAGAAACCGAGACGTCGCAAATATTTCTCGAAAGATATTATCCAAATACACAGTCCATCCGTGACTCTGAAATACAAAATGCCCGTCGATTGGCCCCGACGGACAAGTCCAAAGCGTTCCCTAAAAAAGAACTCGTAGTCAAACCTTTCATAAAAACTAAAGGTTCTCTTACATCTGAAAAGGATACCATAGCGCGCTATACAAGAAAATCCGAAATTTTGGTCAGCACACCAGACGTTCTCTGGAGAGTGCTCGATTCTTCCCACACAAGTCATATAAGCCGGTGCCCCGTCGCAGACTTTAATCGGAAAGAATCAGGTAGAAATCGCCAACGGGCAAAACGAAAGCCGATTAGTCGTCGCATAGCCTTAGAGCCGATAGTAAACCTAGGTCTTTCCCTAAACCCAGTCCTACTGGTCCATTAACATCTCAAGGCATGATATCAAAACTGATACGAGATCTTAAAACATGTCTCATCGTCCACATCTAAAACGCTCACGAAACTTCGTAAAACTCCTAAGCGTTTTCGAATACCCTCGAAAGAGCAAACGAACGGATCCAAATGAGTCCGCGGGCTGATCCACTTCTCCTCCCTCGTCCGCAGCCTCGGCTCCCGCTTCCGTCGTGTCTTCCAAAACCTCGATGTGTTCCCAATGCTCTCGGATCCTCCCCACGATTGGAGGAACCATCGACTCGGCCTGGGCGCACCCATCCATGAGGCCCGACATCTCAACAACCTCTGAGAGAAAAGAGAAATCAGCGTTCTGCGACTTCCAATGGGTACCAACCGAACCGCGGCATTCGTGGAAGTTACCCACGTAGTCTTGAGCGTCCTTGAAACTCCTGAACTCAGCATCAAACAATGTAGCTCTCCTCGCTAACTCAGCAGCAATTGCCATCCTCCCTTTCCTCTCCGTACAAATGAGAGCTTGGGAATGGGACTCAGCCTGTCTGTGCTCTCTTTCCGCAACCTCGTTCTGAAAACGGATGAAGTTCCTCTCGATCTTTTCGGCCTTGAAGTGCAAAAGATGCGCCTCTCTGAAACTTCCGTCAAGCGTTGAATTAAAGACCCGCATTCCCTACACGAATCAAGGGTCAAATATGGAAGCGACAAATGAAGACTCACCAAAAAAATAATTTTTCAGAGACTAAACCTCGTTGATCAACCGAAAACCTTCCACGACCACTTCTCTCCTCGACGCTTCTTCCAGTGACGCTGGAGTAGTAAAGCCGGGAGGAAGGTTGGTAAAGAAGTCGTTCGGAAGGGGAGCCTCGCTGGTTCCATTCCCATTACCTGGGGAGCGGAAGATCTTCAGAGACAAAGTTTCTGTCTTCGAGAGCGATTCCCTTGTCCTTTCGGGGCCTAACTCTCTCCCTCTGATCGGGAACAGCGTCGTGGTGTGGCTCGTCCATATCCGATGCACGTAAAGGTTGGAAGATGCCTCGCGATCGGTAGAGCGCCACTGCATTCCGGATCCTGTCTAGGGTGAAGGAATCCCAAAAGAACGGACCATTGCAGAGAAGATCGAGCTTAGCAATCAGGTCACTGGGGGTCGCGGGGAGGATACTGTTCACCGGAAAAAAATAAAATAAATAAAATGCGTTAGATACCTCCGAGTATTCTATACGAACCAAATTTCCAACCATCGTACCATGATGATAGTTCCATTTGCCACGGAACAAGGGGAGGCAGTTCTCCTCGACGGATGCGCCATCAATTCGAACATAGAAAAAACGCTCGAACCATCCCTTGGCATTTGAAGTATGCCCCTGGATTATCGACATATGTCTCTTAGGAGCCATACGGTATGAGTAGTCAATCGAGGTCTTTCGTGTCGACCATAGCCCTTCAAAGTCGTCGGGGCTGAGGTCCATTCCGAGCTCGTTGCTCAGGATCAACACACCAAGAAAGTTCTGCAACACCGTAACGTTTAGTTGACTGATCGACAGCTCAAAACGGTCGAGTGCACGGACGATGGCCTCAGAAATCGGGAACCACATGCGACAACGTGTCAGGAAAGCTCCGTAGCATGTGAAGAATCCCTCCGGGGGATCCTCCGCACTCTCCCCATGCACCGGGACTCGAAACACAACCCCGCTCGGGACTCTGTAAAACTCCCGAAGGGTCTTAAGATAGGCGGGAGAGGTCCTGCTCGGAAGGGTAAGATCAAGCTGCGCCGCGGGTCTTGTGGGATAGAAGACTTCGGCGGAGGAGTTATCGAACCGCATAAAGCGTCCCAGTACGCTTCCTTCTCTTCTTGCTCGACCTTGAATTCCTATTTGGGAACAATCTCCTCATCGGTACAAGGATTGCCAGAAGATGATTGAGGGGAAGTCTTTTTCTTAGAGGATCTCTTTCTTGAAGTCATTTTTTGAAAGACAAAAACTTTGACACAAAGGTAAAGAGAGAGAGGATAAGAGAAATTTCTAACTTCGAGAAATTTTCTTGTGAAGAGAAGTTAATAAAGACTTTGAAAAAACTTACTCCACCTATATATAGGAAAAAAAATTATTATTCATTCTCGGACTTTCGGCAAACGATTACGTCTAATTCCATCAAAACAAGTCATACCGCAAGCTAGGATCTCACACCCAGGTCCACGGATCTTAGCTAGCTGGGGGGCTAACTGTTGGGGTCAAAACCGGTCACGACGGAATCAATGCCTGAAAGTTCCCGGAAAACCAACTATCGATCGATCCTTGAAAATTAGACATTCCCGGAAAACGGTTAAATCAAGTAAAAGACAGTTTTTCGCGGATGCGAACCGAGGAACGTTTAGAAGAGGATCAATCTAGATGAGGTATCAATCGTAAGCAAGGACCGACCACCTCGCCCTAGGGTGACGACCGTCTCAACATGGGTCACCTTGCCCATGGGCGAGGACGACCCACACCGAGATCACCTCGCCCATGGGCGAGGACGACCCGCACCGAGGTCACCTCGCCCATGGGCGTGAACGACCCACCCCAAGGTCACCTCGCCCATGGGCGAGGACCGACCTCCTGTCCCGAAACCGTGCATCCACGTCTAAGTTCCCGTAACACAATCCTCGGGCCCTTGGACGTAATACCCATGTCTCGTCTCGCTTAGGATTATCAGAGAAAGACTTCGAGAAAAGTTATAAAAAACTTGGTCGTCGAAACATATTCCTGCCTGCCGTATAAAACGGCTATGGTTAGCTTGAACACCAGTTGCCTTAACTATACGGGGAATTCGAATCCTTTCGGAAAAACCAACGGTTGTTTCTTAGGAAAAATCGTAAAAGCGTCTAAGACCCAAAATGGCCCAAAAGGGGTCTGAACCGCGGCTAAACGGCCCACTTACGATTTTAGAACAGGATTGAGCCTAAGGCTGATATGACGGTCTATTTTTTATTCACAGGAAAAGATAATTGTCAAGTTTCCGAAGATAATCATGAAGGGTGACGAATAATGAAAAAGCCCATCTCGCGACGAATCTGGCCCTGAAAAAGGTGCAAACCGACCTAGAGAGAGTATATAAGGAGGGCTTAAGGTGAGGAGCAAAGAAGAGCTTTCTCAGAGCAAACTTAATATTAGAGCAATTTAGGCATTTTTCCGTTTTTACTTTCAAGCTCTGACTCGACTAGGTTAGAACTTAGGTGGCTAGACTAGCAAACGTACAGACAGCTCCCGTGGCCTAGGATCTTACCTGTTGTTAACGCTCAAACGCGAATTCGGAAATAAGACATCTTTGTTCTTTTCGCTCTTTTACGATTTATTACTTTCGACTCTTTCATATTGATTGTGTTGTGCGTGGCCTAACAGATAACTGGGACCTTCAGGGAAGGCTAGGTTAGCTTGGCTTTCCTCCGATTAACAAATCTCGACGGTGTGAATTATGGTTTCCACAGACGGATGTCGATCGATGACGGAGGGTTGTCGTTGATCGACGAACGGTTGGCTCTGTCGATAGGATGGCTGAAACGTGTTCTTTCCCCATTAGCTTATGCTCGGTGTTATTCTGCTTCATCAACTCTTTGCATGTTGAGAAGTTCCTCATATGTGAAACCCTTATGAAGTTCATCAGCTCCTGGCTCATGAATTCCTGTTTCTACTGCATAGCTTTCGTGATGGTGATCATCTGGCCAACTGCCAATCGAGTAGTCTCCTTCTTGTACACGGTCGACTCCAGTGTCGATCGACGGGTAGTAGGAAATGTCGGTCGATGCTCGTTTTTGGTTTGTCTGATGAGGATGAGTGTCGATTGATGTTGAGCTGTTCCGTCGATCGACGGCACATTCCTTTTCCAAGAGGAATGCTGGAGAATTCTATCTTCCTCATCAAGAACGGCTTTGTACTCTATAGGTCGTTCCTTCTCATAATCTTCATCATACTCCTCCATATGTATGGTGTGTCTGGTGTGTACTGCCATAGTGGGGTTGTAGTAGTCGTTCTCCCAATCGTCTGGACTATTGTCGACCGATTCTTCTTTTGGTGTGTCAGTCGATTTATGGTGGGCACTGTCGATCGATGTTGATGTGTGAGTTTCGATCGACGCCGAGTATTCTGTCTCGTACTCAGCTCCACAGTGGCATGCTGCGATGAGTCCTGGATCATCAATTCTTCTGGAGGACGTCTGTAGCTTCTTGACTGGAATAGCGTTCTAGTGAACATGAGGATCTATGAGCATCAGGAACAACTGGTTGGTTTGCAAGTTGCACACTGCTCCTACTGTCGACAAGAAAGCTCTCCCAAGTAATAGAAAAGAGTTCCAGTTTAGTTTGATATCCAAGACATGGAAATCAACTGGAATTAGCGCATTACCAATCTGCACCTCTAGGTCTCTCACAATTCTTCCTGAGCTTCTCTGAGAACAATCCACAAAAGTGAATGATTACTTGGAAGGCTCCACCTGCAGACCCAGATGGTTTGCCATAACCCTAGGTAGGATGCTGACTGATGCTCATGTGTCGCACATGGCAAGTGGGAACTCAATATCCTTCACCGTACATTGTATTGCAAATTGCCCAGGATCACTCTTCTTCTTCAGTGTAATCCTCTTCTTCGTCTTTTCTATAGCTTCACAGAACATTCTCCTAATGTCCTCTTCGGTCTCTCTGGTTTCTCTGAAGAACATCCACAATCTGTGGGTAAAATAAGACTCCTCGAATGGCTTTTGTAGAGGAATCCTGAAGACTCTCTTTTGGAAACTGTCCCTTTCCTTTTCATTAGCTCCCCTCTTCAGATGTTTCGCTACTTTTTCCTTTCTTTTCCTCGGGGTTCTTCCCATAGGAACCCTATTAATTTTCATAGGATCTGCTGCATCATCTGAAGGTGTCCTGATGGCCTCAAGTGGGTTATCTTAAGGTTTGGGTTGTTGTCTGAGTGCATTGAGATGTACAACGTCTATCTTTCGCATCTGCACTCGGTCTGTAAGAGATGCGCGTCGATCGATGGGTGCTGGAGGTTGTCGATCGATGTAGGTCTCTTTTTTTCGATCGACGGGAGAATCAGAATGTCGATCGATTTTTACATAAATAGGGATGGGCGGATGTGGGTGTCTTGCTGCGAACTCCTCGTGAGTCAGGATTCTCACTGTAATGCAAGATGCGGTCGACTCCATAGGTGTCGTAGATCGATGCTCTGGAGAGCCTGTCGATCGATGTTCGAAGTCCGGCATCGATCGACACCAATGCGATCCGCCGAAACTCATCGAGCTTTCTACTTCAAAATCTCCTTCTTGCAGCTTCTCCTGCTTCACCACTTGCCAGAAATCATCATCTATAATGGCATTCACGTGGTGCTTCGTCACATCATCCCCTGTCCCTCTTGTTAAGGCTTCTTGCCTCTTAACAGCTTCTCCTGTTTGAACAACCTGCATCTCCAGCTTCTTCACATGGGTGCTCAAAGTCTCAAACTTTGTATTTCGGTTGGTGTAGACAGAGTCAATCTTCCCATTGAAGTCCACTGTGATGCACTGCTGTCCCTCAAGAACCCTATCAAGCATCTCTTCAATCTTGCTCTCTTGAGTAGGTGATGGTGGCTCATAACCCTTATTGTTGCTGTAGTTGTTGTTGTAGGGTTTATGGTGCTGCGAACTCTGGTTGAAATTACCCATATTTCCAGAACCTTGGAATCCAGTTCCACCAATGAAGTTCACATCTTCTTCTACCTCTGCTCTATCCTCTACGTCTACAGCCTATGCATCCTCAACTAAGCAGACCTGCTTCCTGAGAAGCTTGTGAACACTGTCCAGTTTTGCCTTCACTTAATCCATTTGGTCATTCCCAAGAATGGAGGTAGATCTCTTCCTTTCAAAATCAGTATTCTTGGTGCTGCAGCTGGATGCTAAGTTCTCAATAATTTTCACAGCCTCCTCTGGATTCCTGGTGTTGAAGTTCCCATTGCTGGAAGTATCAAGAGCCATATGATACTGCACCGCGATGCCTCTGTAGAAAGTACTGAGCAGTTGTACTTCATAGAATCCATGGTGTGGACAGTCTCTCTGATAAGACTTGAATCTCATCCAGGAGCTTCTGAATGATTCTGCAGGCTCCTGAGTGAATGTAGCGATCTTGCTCCTCAAGTTTTCAGCACGCGCCTCATCAAATAAGTTGCATAGGAATGCATTCTTGATGTCGCTCCAGGATGTGAGAGATCTTGGTGGTAACTGCTTAAGCCAATGCGAAGCATCTGCTACAAGAGAGTACTTGAAGAGCTTGCATAGGAGGTAGTCTTCAGAGACTCCATCGACTTTAATAGAAGATATAAGATCCTCAAACCTCTCCAGATGGTCCATAAGAAGCATCTGAGATAACCCATAGTAGGGTGTATGTCCCACGAGTGTGTAGTACTGCGGCTTCAACTAGAAATCCCCCCTCTAAATAGTTGGAGGACGAATTGTTGATCTGTTGGAATAGAACTGATCTGGACAGTTGTAATCAGCCAACGTTCTGGGTTGAGCAGCCTCATCTACAGGTCGAATAGTGCCTGTAGCATCAGTATCAGACTCAGGGATTGCAGCCCCCTGAGCGTCTATCCTCTGACCTACTGCATTACGCATATGACCTTCCTGGTCTTGCAGGACTCCCCTCTCATCACGTACAAGTATCAAGGTCGCAACCATGTCTCCCGGTTGAGTATCGATCGATGTTCGGACTGAAGTATCGATCGACGTCGGATGGAAGATGTCGGTCGACGAAAGAAGAGTGTCTTCGGTCGATGGTGGTGGCGAGTGTCGGTCGACGAGACTGGTGTCTGGGTCGACGGTGGCTGACGAAAATCGAGCGACAAACAAGTGTTGTTGTCGATCGATGAGGAACGTATTCCTTTGCAGAGAGGAACGTATTCCTTTGCAGATTGAACGCTCCAAACTTGCAGGATCTGATGACAATAGCAGTTGAGTTTTTTTGTTGCTTCTGGTACTGCTGGGCATATACCTGGAAAGACAAGAAAAAAATTTTGTGTCAGAAAGTGGTTTTAAGAAGAAACCTAGACTAAACAAGACTAAATCTATAAGGTGATCAAAGCTCCCCGGCAACGGCGCCAAATTTGATATCACTCAAATTACCCTAAGGAGTGAATTACTCTCTCAAATAAGAGGTTCAGTTGTAGTACTTAGGGATCGAATCATGCATGATATTATAGAGCTCAATACTTAATAACAAACCCTTAGGCTTTCGCTTTCTAGGTTTGTCTATTGACCAGTGTCGATCGATTATTCTATAGGAATATCGATCGATATACTTGTTGAAACGTCGACTGATTATTCAATATGAATATTGATCGACGCTCTTGGTCAAGCGTTAATGCGCGGATTGAATATGCTCACTAAGCTTCCTAGATCAGCTCTCGCCTACTCTAGCAATCTTAGCTCAGTTAGGATGGATTCAGGGGGAGATGCAAGCTATCGCTTATGTCTACAAATCCTAGGGCAAGTTCTAGGTAGCTAATATAGAAACATGCATTAATGACAATCCTAATGATGAATATCACAACTTAACAATCTATAGTTGGGGCTTATCCGTGGTAACCTATTTAAACCTTAAATCTAACAAGAGAACTACTCAGACATGGCCAAGCAATTTATAACAGCAATAAGGTATAAAAACTACATAGATAAAGAGATAGATATCAATGGAGTTCCAAACACAAATCTCTTTGCATCTTCTCTTCAATCTACTAAAAATCCTATAAAACCTTTGCTGTAAAATCAGTAAAACAAGAAAGCACACTTTGCCTCTAACATGTTGGCAAAGCTTATATAATTAGGTTAAAACTCGTCAGGGGTAATCTTATAAATTGGTGAAGACTTGGGCTCTAAGTCGGCTGAGACCAAACGGGCTTTCTGCGCGCTTCGCTGTCGATCGATTTCAAGATGTGAACATCGATCGATTATTCTTCTTCAATGTCGACTGATGGTCGAGCTCGATGGTCATCTCGGGTGTTTAATTCAAATATCTCCAAAATGTTCCAAAATCATTATTTTTCTCCAAATCACTTCTGATCCTTTAAATATACTAAATAGATTCTATAATATAATAATTAGTAGTTAAAACACTTATAAACTATAGGTAAAAGTGAGTCAAATCCATGGTCTATCATCCCGCATCTTTAGATTAAATTATGCAGGGATGGCGCTTGTTAAACCACTCAAATGGCTCAAGATAAATTGATTGGACCACAAATAAAAGTCGTAGAAAAAATGATAAACGACGCTGCAACCGAAGTTCTGATAATATCCATTTATTCTACTTCCGACGTTTCTAATTTTGGTCCACAAACTAGAAATTAAAAGGAATAAAAAGAAATTAAATAATTCAAAAAAAAAAACCAGTCGATTAGTGTGTTTTAGTGCAAAAGTCTTAGTCTTCTTTTCTTTTCCAAGAAAGTATCAAGGTGCTTCCTTTTGCATTGTTTTTTTTTTCTCGGGTATTAGTGAAATGGTCTTAGGCCATCAGCTTTGGTGTAATTCTCAATAGGTTTCTTACTAATTAAAACTAAGAATAATACTTGCGCCTTGCACGAAATGAATATTATGCATTCAAATGATAATACATATTATTTATTTTGTATTCGTTTACGTATTATGTATATAATTAAATTAGCGTAAGAACATAAATAAAAACAATACTTCTTTTTTATTTACAATAATATTTTGGCAAATATATCAAAACAATTATTTATTTATTTTATATAATATATAATTAAATTTAAATGATATTAACATAGATATATAATTTATATTAATATAAATATTTATTATTGTGACTTCCTACTCATATTTTATTAAAATTTGTATATTTGATGTTATAGAAAATTTAAACATTAATCACAATTATCGATGTGATATTTTTTCAATGCAAATTTCAAATTAACATATTTATGTATTTTATATGGTATATAATTTAATTTAAACGATATTAATATATATATATATATATATATATATATATATGAATATCTATTTATGAGACTTCATATTTATACGATTTTATGAATCATTTGAATCTTATTATAACAAAAAGGTTAAACCGCTAATCATAAAATTTTCAATGTAGAACTTTAAACATTTTTAATAATTAATAGTCATTTTAAGAGATTCAAAATATAACATATAAGAAAAAAGTTTAAATTTTTTATTATATGGTTAATGTGATTGTTTAATTTTTTTAAAATAAGATAAAATTAAACAAATAGAGGGATGATACAAAAATTGTTATCAAATTTTATTATTCATAATCATTAATTGTCATATATATCTTAACAATATTAGGTAATTTCGTAGCTTTTATTTTTTAAAAAAATATGGAGAATATTCTTTTGTACATTACTAATCAAATAGTTAGTTTAATAAAAAAAGTAGAAAGTATGTTTAGATGACTACCTGTTTTTCCAAAGATTCTAAGAATCATCTTAATAATAACACGTGAATACAAAAAAATATTACAATGCTTTTCAATTAATATATAAGAGATAATACATAAAAAATAAAAAGTGGAAAAACGGATGAGAGAGACAAGAGAACGTCTTATAACGAAGAGACTTTGTCCGAAATTATGAGAAGCATTTGCCACTTGTCTATTATTTATTGACTTATATTATTTTAATATTAAATTTTGTTACTGAAATTCTGCGGCTGCCCTTATAATGTATTGCATATTGTTGAAGTGCCAAAAAAATATACACTATATACACCAAACCCGCTTTAATTACTGACAATAAACTAATCTTAAAATATCAAAATCCTCCGTATTAATAATTTTATTAACTGCTTTTCAGTTTCAAAAATTAGTTGAACTATGTCTTCGCACTTATTATCTTTATATTTATAATGTGTAATATATCTTCTTTCGTTGAACAGAATATATAATATATCTATCATCCTTATTGTACAAATATTTATAAGCTCTGCCTCTCATATGTATATGATTATATGTCTAACAAATAGAATACTAAATAAAAATAATAAAATATCATCAAATTTCACAAAGAAAAGTACAAGCTTCGTAAAACAAATAGATGAATTAATTTTACAGATCAAAAGTGATGGTGGAAAACATGTTTTCCGTGGAACAAAGCCCTAGGTGGTTCACCTATGGGTATTAAGATCGATTTTCAAAAAGATGAAATCTGTCTCTTTCTCAAACGAATGTCACAAATTGTAAAAGATGATTTTTCTTGGCTGAATACAATTTTACATTCATAAAACACAGAAACAAATAAAATAATTTATATTTGTAGATTAATAATTAAAATGAAGAAAAACCTTTAGTAGATGAACTATCTATATAAATAAATAAAGTTGTTACTTCTTTTTAAAAAAATGACATATAAATTTTCAAAATAATATCCAAAGGACACATCTTCCTAACTTTCAAAATTTATTAATTTCAACACATTTTTGTACTATTATTTTATACCAAATTTATTGATAAATATTTATAACAATATTATTAATTAATATTTTGTTTTAATCCATAAAATTGACATCAATTTATCAAAA
>NC_027749.1:30612696-30614412 GCF_000695525.1 Brassica oleracea var. oleracea | reverse complement strand
GCGAGTGGATGGGAGCCAAGGGTCATTCCATACTGAAATAGATGATCATGTTCCTACCCTTTTAATTAGTCCTTTATAAACCAGAGATCTATCAGAAGTAATACTCCTCAAGCCATATGACGGGGAGTATGAGCGAATCGGTTCCAGGGGTGAAGAATTCCTGTAATACCGTCCTTTGAAGACTCGAGAAAAGAGGGAATTTGGCTTCTCGATCAGCCGCCACAACTGTTTACCAAGCATTGCCATATTAAAATCAGTCAAATCCTTAAAACCCAACCCACCATTGTCTTTATGGGCACATACTTTATCCCATGATTTCCAATGCATACCTCTTGTGCTACCTCCTGGACTCCACCAAAATTGAGCGACTGCACCTGTGAGCTTCTTCACTGTAGTTTTCGGCAACCGGTACACAGACATCACATGGTTTGGCAAAACCGTAATCACTGATTTAATGATCACCTCTTTTCCACCCTTGGTAAAAAAACGAAAGGTCCATCCATTAACCCTACTATTCAGCCGTTCTTGTACAAAGCCAAACACTTGTACTTTAGAGCCACCTAGACTTTCCGGCAATCTTAAAACCAATTTATAAAATTTTGGAAAATATTTTGATGGAAAATAGGTTGAAATCTTGTAAAATTTATATTTAATAAAATTGAATCTTGTTTTAAAATAAACGAATGAATATAGATTGGGAGTTATGATTGTCCATTTATTAGGGTTTGGTAACATATGTTAAGTAGTGTTGGTTTTTTTTAGGGTTAGATTTTGGATTCTTAATTTTTTTTTTTGAAATTAAAAATTCCCATATAAGTATTTAGTTTTGTATATATTAAAATTTTTATAAGCTGATTTTATGTTAAATGAAGTGTTTATTGCTTTATAGTTAAACTATTTGATTTTAGGGTTAGGAGTAAAAGACTTATTAAGAAGTCTGCCAATCAGTTTTGCATTAGCAGAAGTCTTTTGGAACGTAAAGAAAATTTTGGGTTAAGAAACTCTTTTCAGAAGTATGCTAAATTGTAATGCATTAGCATGCTAAACGGCAATGCACTAGTAGAATTTTTAAGAAATCTTCTACACCTATATTTTTTTAACCTAATTGAAATTTTTATCTTCTTATGTAAAGAAAATTTACACATTGTCTCTCTTTATCTCGAAAGCTCTCATTTCAGCCATAATTGATCAGTCATTTGACATAATTGGGTGAGTGGGCATGTATTTCCAAGTAAATGTTGGCCTGCATAACTTGCCTCCAACATGTGGGGGAATGGATGCTAATATGGGGTTCATGGAAGGGATTATAGCAGAGGGATATAAATTGGGTGAGAACACAGTGTGATCTGAATTGGTGGGAGTGATGAAGAAGCAATATGTGGGGATATGCTGATGACCGAAGCTTTTCAACTCTGGCGGTTACCATATGTTGTGATGACAACGAAAATGAATCCCCTACATCTAACGACATATGTACTATCTTAGCTGAGAATTTATGATCTCCTGATGGGTTCGTTGTTCATAAGCTATATGTCATATTAAAACCACTAAGTGTCTTCCTGCACAAGTAAAAAAATTTAAAATATTTTTTAACAGATAAATATAAATTATATTTTAAAATAAAATTTTATTAATATTGTAAATTTTCTTTTTCGTATCAATATTTTAATATAAATTTGATTTAATTAAACATAAAAATTATATTTAAGAATATGC
>NC_027749.1:30602363-30612513 GCF_000695525.1 Brassica oleracea var. oleracea | reverse complement strand
AAAATTTTAGTAATAAAATTGTATAATTTAAAAATATATAATTAAATTATATTTCGAAATTTGTAATGACATATTTGAATATATTTATTTTAATGATAATTTATGAGTTATTCTCATATTCTAAAAAAAATTCCAAAAATATAAATTGACATTAAATGTAATATATGAGTTATTACCATATTTTAAAAAGTTTACCAAAAATATAAATTAAAATTAAATGCAATTGTCCATGTCATATTAATCTATAAGACATGTCATCAATTTCAGTAGCCATGTCATATTTGTTTTGTGAAATTGATTGTACAAAGCACATGTGGCAAAATCACTTCGCAAATATAGTCTAGGGGATTGGTTTCGAAGATTGATGTTAATGAAGAGCCTATTTTTTCTAGTAGGTCCAAAGGTAAACAAGCATTATTTAAAATTTAGAATTTATTGGTTCGTTAGCATTTTTTTAGGAGGCATTAATGTGGACTAATTTATGCAATAGATAGTAAGTATATTTGAAAGTGTGGACATGAATTTAGTAATTAACACGATAATATGAGATTTAGATGTCTACTTTTGTAAAGGAAAAAATTATTGTCAGCTACAAGAATAATACACCACCACATGGTCACACACCTGCACAAAAGTAACCTATTGAAAACCACACGAGCTATATGAATCACATGAAAAAATCCCTGAACTAATATGTATTATGGAACATAATATATATCCCAATTATCAAAAAAAAAAAGAAGAACACACATAGATCTATCATTCAAAATGCAATGTTATACAACAAATAACATGAGATAACATGTTAGAACATCTTAAAATATGTTAAGCATCATGGTAAATTGCCAGGTTGCAACTCCAAACACTTTTATGGTTATCAAAATTATATTGATGATGTTAGAAATATAATAATTCATAGTTTAGTGATGCTTTCAAGTGATTCATATACTTTATGTAGTATTTAATACATTATTATTGTCTAGATGTGTGATCATGTGGTGGTGTACTGTTCGTGCGGCTAGCAATATTTTTTTTCTTTTTAATATAAATTGGACTGTTTGCTTGGCTAACTATTTTGTTAACTGATAATATTTCTTGTTTTCACATTTGGAATATATCTTAGTGTTTTTCCTCGGCGAACATGATCGGCATACAATTGTAAAACACTACTTTGGTAGTAGGTTTGTTTTTGCTTTGTCAATAGGGTTCTAAACGTAGCCCTTCCGCTTCTTCTTACCTTGGAATGTGGTAACGCCAACACTGCATGGCTGGCATCTGTGTAATGGGTGGAATATACTTTCTATGATGGAAATGGAGTAGTTGGTGGGTATTTAGTTCACATTTATCTCATATAATAATATCAATATCATGGTGGTATTAACCACTTAAGTTTGGCTCCAACTTTTGTCTTGAGGAGTATTTGGATCCTCTTTCAGATCATGTTTATTTCGGATTAGGTGAGCGTGATAATAGCTTTGGGGGACTTCATGTTTTTTTTTTTCATCAAGTAGATTATATTCCATTCAACCGAAAGACTACACACAAAGCCGGCAAAGGTACAACACCTTTCCAGTCATAAGCCGGTGTCGTAAACGATACCACCCAGAACCAAGGATAAAAACACAATGATAACATCACTTAAACTAAAACAAATGGAGTAAAGATCACTAATACCTTCTGGATCACACAACACAACATCAAAGGTGAGAAGAAGACGAATGCAAAATCCAGAATAAGCGAGAAAGCATTGACGGGCGATTTATTGAGGTGCGAGAAGAGCTCCATAATAAGTTCCGACCAGGAACCATGAGCATCCGCGACTCAAGAACAAGCTTCAACTAATGGAAGCCACGAGACAACAATTCTCCACCCGACTAGCCGAAGAAGAAGACGGTTGACAAACAACTACTCAAGACCGAATACGATTGAGCAAAAGCTCCTCAATCCCTTACCAAAAGATCCGGAGAAACCCGTCGATTAGAAAATAAGGGACAGCACAACTTCAAAGCATCGAACAATCACCAGAAGAACCAAAGGTTGAGCGAAGACGCTACAAAGGACAGGAATAAGAATCATAGGCCACAGCCTACTAACCTCAAACGAGGATCCAAAGAACACTCAAACATCACTGCCTCATAATCAACCAAATCTAGAAGGTCAAAGAAAACTGAATCCACAGTCTTAACAAAGAGAACCTTCAACGTAGGCGAACATGGAACATAGCGGAGACAGCCAAAAAAATGCAACACCATCAAAGACCCGCTCGAATCCCGCCTCACCATTTTCGATGGAAGAAGTAGACACCCACATCAGAGCCGGTTGAGTCCTGCACCGCGCACAAGAAACAGCTACGAAAAGGAAGAGACAACTCAAGCAAAGCTGAATAATGGATCAGCATCTGACCACACTCCGAGAGAGCCCAAGCCAACAAATGTCTCAGGTTCAACAAGCACACCAACAACTAGACTTAAAATTACAACCTAAACACCAACAGCTACAACATAACTATAAGACAATCTCAAACAGGAGATCCACAGGACCAAACAAGCCCATCGCACTTACAGTCGCCGGAACCCAACTGAACCGTTCACGGCTCCTGCACAGAAATTGGCTCAATCTACACTCATGAAACTCCAACCGAGCATAGACGGACGGATTCGGAAACAACCACTCATCAAATTACCTAAACCCGATCTGGAGACACACTCACCAAGGTACCAAGTAGCTGCGATCAAAGCCGGAGAGACATAAAACGAGACCTAAGGGAACCGCTCCTGACGGCGGTGAGAACCACCGACCGCCGGAGCAGCACGGGCGTGGACGTTGGATTTGACGGGGGACTTAATGTTTATATTATGCATAATTTTCTTAATACTACCCGACCTGTTTAACATTTAGCCATTGTATTCACTCATGAATGATGAACCTGAAAATATAGGCAAGGTTGTGAACAACCAACACAATGACTAAATTTTTCGATTGTATGGTCTTTAAACACCACATGGTATTGCATGTGATCAGTAAAAGATTCATTTTCTCAGCACACAATCAGCTCCAAATATGATTTTGAGAGTAAAGACACAAATTTTGGGGAGAAACACTTAATTATGTAATCTCATACTTTTTTTGTCAATGCCAATTTTTAAAAGATCAATTGGTAGTCAAAATTGTATCCATCCAAATGCAATTTCATACAAAATCTGGAGTATATTATGTCAAATATGGATATGAATTGCTACGTGAGAACAAATTACAAGACACATATTCTCTGGTTGATCAACCGAGCATCACTAGTTTATACAGGCATGTGTGGAGTGTACGGACCCTAGGGAAGATGAAACATTTTATGTGGCAAGCGCTCACAGGTTGCAGTGCGATGACAAAGAGACTTGCGTTAAGGCACTTGGGTCCCGATAGGAGCTGTCTTAGATGCGGTAACTCAGAGGTAACTATAACCATCTTCTTTTTGAATTCTCCCCGGCCTTGTAAGTCTAGGCTCTATCAGGCTTGGACATATTTTACTGGAGGAAAAACGATGTGGCTTATATGGAACCACTTATCGACACCTTCCCTTGGATCTTATGGTACATTTGGAAGGCGAGAAATGAAAAAGTTTTAATGGAAACGAGATATCTGCTAGAGACAGACTTCACTTAGCTTCGATCAAAGTAGAATGCTGGCGAGTTGCAAACCTCGAGGAAGCAGAGGCGAATTTTTTCCAGCTCCAGTTCATGCGTCTTCTTCAATTCCTCTCACTGGATCCCCAGACCCCGACTTGCCAAATTGATGGGATAGGGTGGAATTATCGGGATCAAACAGGAATTGAATACTTTGGACTTCAAGGATGCCATAAAAGTCTCTCAGCCCTTCATGCTGAGATGGAAGCACTTATTTAGGCGATGTCCTATTTACATGACTTACATATTGCCACGATACATATAGAGACAGTCTGCAATGATCTGGTTGAAATGATTGGGAATCCAATCGATTGTCTGGGGTTTCCTTCCGAGCTAGTCTCCTGCCGCCTTATACGAGACGATTTTGCAGGTTTTAGCATTTTCTACATTCCTAGATCCAGAAACATGCGTGCTATTTTCATTCCAAGGAGGAAATAAGCAGCGGTGTTTTCTTTTCCCATGTAGATCAGACCCGATCAGAGCGTACACCTATTCAGATTGATGACATCTCATACTTAATTATAGTGACAGTTTTTTTTAATCAGAATATTTCAAAAAGTTTCATACATCTTTGAAGGAAGTGAACCATCTTTTTTGTCACAAAACTGCAATTGAATTTAAAGTCCAGCCCAAAGGTTAGGCCCGATAAAGGTCTATAAAACTAATGAGTTTCTGAGGACTGATTTTTCCAAAGCATCCGCCCCTTGAATTTTCTTATGGGGAATATGGAGAAACAAAATCAAAACAAATACAGAGGATAAACTGTGGATGTCCTTGATAATTCCCGTCAAATCCTTCCTATGTGTCTTCTTGTTAACAGATCCTATGAGCGTTGAGTTGTCGGAGAATATTTGGAGATGTGAAATCTCCTGAGCGTCTGCCATGCGCAAGCTTTCTCTGACCACCAGAGCCTGTGCTAATAACGGTGAGTCGACAAAATCTTGTACCATAGAACATTGCTTAAGGAGAGGTTCAGATGATCCTGAGAAAACCAAGGCCAATTTAACCTTCTTCTAGAGTGTGTCCCAAGACACATCCGTCTTGCATGAGATGGAGTCAAAGTAGGATGATTGTCTTCTCTGGATCTGATCAGATCTTACTGTCTGTGCTTGATTCCATTCCCTTGCCAAAGCTAAGCTTCTGGTGGCTACTTCTTCAGGTTGAGATTGTTTAGCTTCCATGATGAGTGAGTGTGGGAACCAAAATTCACACCGTCGATTTCCGTTAAATTAGGAAAGTCAACCGGACCTAACTTTCCCAGAGGTCCTGGATTTCTGCTAAGCCAAACATCAAGTGATCAGACAATAGAAAACAGACGAAAATAATAACTTGAATAAATCGAAAAAGAGCAAAGAAAGGTCTTATTCCGAATTTGCGTATAAGAGTTACAACAGGTAAGCCTCGGCTGAAAGAGCTGTCGGCGAATTCCTAGTTCTAATCACCTAAGACCTGGAAACCTAGTTGAGTCGCAGCTCGATAACAAAAGCGGAAAGTTTGCCTATTGCTCTAAGTTTGCTCTTGATGTAAAAAGTTCTCTCTCTTGCACCTCTCACCTTAGCATACTTTATATACTCCTCCTAGGTCGGTTTATGCTTTCCCTTTTTGCCCCCGGGTCAAGTTTGTCCCTTCGCAGAAATATTCTTTTTTTCTGATCTTCATCATTATCCTTTGAAACATTGACATTTAGCTCGAAACTTGATAAATGAAACTTAACATTTATCTTTTCCTGAAAATAAAAAATAGACCGTCATAATATCCTTGGGCTTACTCTCATTGAAATCGTAAGTGGGCTTCTAGCCATGTTTTTGCCTTTTCAGGCCGTTTTACGACTTAAGCGTTCTTACGATTTCCTCGAGAAATCACCTTTGGTACGACAACGGTTTTATGAATAGCCCGAATTAATCGTATTATTGAGACAACAAAGGTGTTAAGTTAACAGTTGCCGTATTATACGATCAACTTGAACCTATACGAGAAAAACAAGTCTTGGCGGTGTTTCTCGTAAAATTCCAACAGTAACTCCGATCGAGACGAAACGAGTGACAATGTGACCGAAGCTAGAAGAAGAAATCTATGAAGACGAGACGAGAGTGCGCAGTGTTGGCTAGGTCCAGTTGTGTCGCCATACGGCGATAGGGACGGACGGCGAGCCGGTCGCCAAATGGTGACCTGGGTTCGAACCGTCACGGTCGCCATATGGCGACCGTAGTTGGTAGCAAGCCGGTCGCCATATGTCGACCCGGACTCGTACTGTACTGGTCGCCATATGGCGACCCGAGGTGTAAGCAAGCTCGTCGCCATATGGCGACCCGGATTTGTACCGTCCCGGTCACGAAATGGCGACCCGACATGTGGGCAATCCGGTCGCCATATGGTGACCCGGACTTGTATCTTCCCGGTCGCCATATGGTGAGGTGCGGACAATCCGGTCGCCATATGGCTACCCGGACTTTTACCATCCCGGTCGCCATATGGCAACCCGAGGTGCGGACAAACCGGTTTCCATATGTCGACCCGGACTTGTACCGTCCCGGTCGCCACATGGTGACTCGACGTGAATAATGTCCTTGTCATTCTTCTAACTTATCTCGAGCATTCTCCGAGATCAGTGATTTCAGGCGTTGAATTTGAGATTGCCGATATAACAAGTTCAGAACTTATCGTAGAATTTCTTAGTTAAAAATCATATGAAATTTACCGTTCCCGAGATTTGTTTTTCGAGGACTTTCAGATATTGATTCCGTCTTGACCGATTTCGACCCGAACAATGAGTTACGGTCCTACCATGTTAACCAACAGATCCAGGGATGGATGGTACTCGATAAATACCCGTTGGCGGAAGACAAACTGTTGATCTAAACCGTACCACTATCGTTTCGAAACTGTCTTCAGCACCAATGTGAACTGCTTCTTTGAAATATCTTTAAAATAAAAAAAAAATTGTTTAATTTTAGTCATCTGGTACGATTATATTATGGGAATTAATTCTACTTTACAAAAGTTAATGTACGACCATTTCATTAATTACTTAATATGGCATATTTAATTAATTAGATTAATCAATCAAATATATAACATTTTTAGAAAATCTTAATAATTGATATATATTAATAATAAATCAATTTTAACTAAACATTTATTTTGCTTGTTATAACAAATTCTGTTGAGAAAAAATCTAACATAATTTTAATCAAATAAGTTTTATAAGATAATGCAATTAATAATTTCTTAATTAGTAATATAATAATATTATAAACTAATATTAATTAAAATTTTATTATCAACCAAAAATAAAAATAAAAATCATGTGCTAGTTTTATAAATTTTATAAGTTGTCTATACGTTATAATAAAATATGTTTCTATATGAATTAAATATAATAAAATAATATTAAAATCGTAAACTGAATTAATGTAGCCTAGTAGTTAAGGTTTAAAGGATTCTACCACAATGTTTTCAAATCCCAGACTATGCAATTTCTTGCTTATAAGATGCAAAGCTTTTTTGAGGTTTATTATAGTGCATTCCGAGCTGTTGCTGTGTCTGATTGTTACGGAGAGAGCATGACAATCGAAGATGTCATACATGTAGAACCGTCCATCTATCCAAGTGTTCCGGAGAGAGCTTCATCGTGGAATCATTATATGTGGAATTGTTCATCAATTTCGCATATGTTGCAGGTAGTAGATCATCATATGTAATAGATTAGAAATTGTATGATGATATAATTGGTGATTTACTAAGTTTTAAAAGCACTGAACTATTTTATTTTTGTAACAAGTGTTTTCATTTAAAATAAAAAAATAAAATATCATTAAAATTCATAAACCATGTAATATTTTTATTCAAGAATAAAATAAAATTGTTAATATATATTAAACTTTTATACCTACGACTATTTATTATCTTTTATTTATTTCAAAACTCACAATAATATGTTATCTAAAAATAATTATATACAAAATATAATAATATATAACATAACCTTTAGTTCATGTGTTATTTACAAAATATGCTACTTGGAAATATTAATAATTAATTAAATATATTAAGGGCAAATTAGTTTAACTATAAATTTAATGTTAATTTTAACTATAAAAAATGTTCATACAAATATAAAAAATCATACAAAATTTTTCATTTTTCATAAAATAATGCATTAATTTAGTAAGAAAAAAATTCAAAAGTCATATAATATTCCAAACTAATAAAATAGTTGTGAGATTTTCTAAATTTCTTTTCATCAAATATACATTTTTAAAAATAAATATTCCAAACTCAAAATGATAATATTCCAAACTTAAAAAGTTAAAATCATAAATTTTCAAGTATTAATTTTTGCAATGGAAAAAAATTATATTTTAAAAACTAAAAAATAGTATAATGTTTCGAAGTCTTAATTTAATAACCAAAAATCAGAAAACTTAATAGCATAACATCGAAAAAATCCTCTGTCAAAAAAATTTTTCTAAAATAATATGTAGATGTTACTATTCATAAAATTTAATAAAATAATAGTGATAAATTACTTAAACAAAAATTTATTTATTTATAAAATCCCGAAATATACTAAAATGATAGATGCTAAAGTATATTTTTTAAACACAACATTTAAATATAAATTATCCTAAGCAAATATATCTTCTATAGTGTAACTAAATAAATTTTAAAAACGTATTGTATGCAAACTATTGAAATTAAAATAAGAACATATTTTGAAGCAGTTCTATATTTGATTATTTCAAATTAATTTATTATACCATACCCGAGCATATATTAATATGTAATAAAAATTTCGCAAATTAAAATTTATTAAAATCATTATATATTACTAATGTTGAATAAAAACCAAACTATAAGATTACAGAGTTACATAATATATAACACTTAAATTTAAATCATATATTTAAAACGTTTACGATAATATGAAATTTACACATTTATAAATTGGAAAAACATATGGATGGACGTGCGGATCAAACTCTATATTATATTAAACCATCTTCAATCCAACTATAGAATAGTTTTATTATAGAGTAACTTTTGTTTCAATAGTATGTTTCTATATAGAGTTACTTTATTATATAGTTACTCTATGTTAGAAGAAAAATAGAGGAAAAAAAGAATTACATTGGAGATGCTCTTAAGAAAGTATATGGGTATGATTGTTAATGTTGACATTCCAAGATATGTAGTTGGTGAGAATAGATGTGTAAATAAAGGGTAGAGACTAATATGTAGGAGTGTAAGAGAATTGATGTAATTAATATAGTGGTTTAACAATATCGTACACCATTAAAAAAATTAAGATATTATCTTTTAGGATTCAAATTTTCTGAATTATATTTAACAAGAGTTTTTCATAAGACAGCAAAAGATAACTCCATATCTGTTTTGCCCGAATTAAATTCGGATTTCATAAATTTTCCACGTCTAAAAGAAATGCTACTTTGCTTGTTGTTTTTTTTTTTTGTAAAGGAAGCTACTTGCTTGTTACTATACTATTTTTTGGTCAATATCGTATTACTTTACTAAAAATAAAATGAAAATCCATTATTCTTAGCCAACTTGTATATGCGAAATATGTACCCATTTCTCACGTCATCTGAAAGGTTGAGACGAAAGAAAAATCCAAAACCTCATTTACTAAAATTAGACTTGTGTGAGCCAGTCGAAGATTCTTCGGTAACGTTTCAATCAATCACCGTTTCAATCAATGTGTAACGCTTATTTGGGCTTATTGTCCTATTATTTGCGACCTGAATGTGTTATTCTTATTGTTTTGCCCTCATTTATACGGTAATATACTTATTCATACATTCTTAAAATCTTCAGCTCCCCAACAATCTATTCACTTCTCGCTAAACAAATAATTGGAAAAATAAATGGACTTTAATGATATAAATAGTCAAATAAATTTTAAACTTTTTTATATACACCATCATATATCAGACCCAAGACGTTAAATCTTAAATTATTACAACATAATCAGAATTAGTTAGTTCATAAACATGCATCGCGGTCTTTTCAAAATTATGCCTCACATAAACGTTAGAGCTACCTAAGTGAACCTATTAATAATCAGTCCTAATTAAACATGCGACATATGTGAGTCAGTCGAAGATTCTTCAATTGTTACAACCAACTCAGAATTAGTCAGTTCAACATTATACACCTAACTGAACCTATTAAGAATCCCTTCTAATATCGGTGAACTCAAAATAGAAAACCTTTTCATATAACTAACTTAATTTACTGATTGTCTGTTTTAATTGATTTGTAAATTCTTCAAAATTTGGGTGGGCATTTATTCGGAAATCAACCAATACGTATTTGCTCAGTATTTGGAAGTAACCCAATACTTTTCTCATCTCTCGTATATAAATACGAGAAATTTTCTAGGATATACTTTTTAAGTTTTTGTTACAAAAATAATTTTCAATGAAAAAAATGATCAAAAGAATTTTATTAAA
>NC_027749.1:30599682-30600528 GCF_000695525.1 Brassica oleracea var. oleracea | reverse complement strand
ATAATATAAATATATTTTAAATATTTAATTTATTCACACCTAAAATAGCAAGACTTTTCATCATTTTATTATTTTTACTAATTTTTATTATTTCATTTACAAATTATATTTATTTCACTATTAGTATCATAAGATAATCAAATTAAGAATAAGAAACTAGACAACCAACGCATAAACTAAGAAAGCGGACCAAAGGGAGAATAATAATCGAAAAGCCAAAGCCACCAAAAAGCAGGAAAATATATGCCTAAAACGCCGGAATCTCAACCAGTAGCTAAAAAGTAAGAAACACCTCACAAACTAAACAAGAACATACAAGACGGCATGCAAATGAAAAACCACAAAGCTCTGGATAGAAGGGACCAAAGCTCCAAGAGACTAACTCTGCACACCTATACCAAGGAAAACATGGAAAGAAAAAAAACAACTTGAGAGAAGGAAAATGGAAGACAACCACCAAAAAATCAGAGACTAAACTTGAGACCAGAAATAACCTTCCAAACCCACATAGCATACACGAACGAAAACATTATCCAAATCTCGAGTGGCAAACATGGTGAAAGGGAGAGCCACCAGAGATGCGATGAAAGCTGCAAAGAGATGCAAAAATAGAGAGGGAAAGGGAGACGGAGCGAAATCAGAAAACTATTGAACCGTCCTCGAGCTATGAAAGAGAGCATAGAAGTCAGAACACCAAAAACTAGATCTTGAAAACCAAAACGAGCAGAGACTATTGACGGTAAGCCAACGACGAGGAATACAAAATCAAAGACGAATAAACTCTGACTCAACCAAGGAGATGCAGTTCCTAACATCAGCTGAAATCTTCAATATTGACTGGAACAA
>NC_027749.1:30599418-30599546 GCF_000695525.1 Brassica oleracea var. oleracea | reverse complement strand
GTGATGGTGAGAAGCACCGCACACCAGAAATGTAACGAAATACATAGACGGTGAGAGCACAAGTTTAAAATATTGGGAGAGGGCAAAAAACATCTTAAAAATTATAATTTTCAAAAATATGAAAAAAA
>NC_027749.1:30572859-30599379 GCF_000695525.1 Brassica oleracea var. oleracea | reverse complement strand
CGTAGATGCAAAGTTATTGAAATTCAATATTAGTTTACGTTAGAGGCTCATTTGACTACTAACAAGTACTATGCACACAACAACACATTATTCAAAAAAAAAACAAACGCAAAATATATTAACTTATCACCTACTACATAACACACTAAAAACATCAAATAATGATCTTAACAAATAAAAACGACAACATAATTACATTATCCAAAAAAAATCATGCTCTTAGCAATAATAAAACAATATTCCGCGCGAAGCGCGTACACCCCCCTAGTAAAGTATAAAACTACTTAAAAATTATAAGCAACGAAATCAAACATTTACCAATTATTATGATTTAATTATTTTGTAAATATTTAATCATGTGCATCATCACGAGAGAATCACCTAGTTATTACAAAACATGTTAGTATTATTTGTAGAGTTGAATTAAAAATTCATACATACATATCTCTAGTATTCTAAAAAATTAAATAGTTTAAGAACAAAGAGACAAAAGCCAAGTTTATAAAGTTTGATCAATGAGTATAATATTGTGAAAACATATGTTTTCTTTTTTTTAATAAAAAATATTTTATATATAATTACTTTTTCTTTAAATTAGTTACTCTATAAACAAATAAAACTTTACTCTTTCAATATTATTAATTTATAGTTTTACTTTATATATATTTATTAGATACATATATTTATTTACTTATTTGTTTTCAGACATGGAAGAGATGGGCTGAAGGAAGGCCAGAGATTATAATTGATCCTTTCTTGGTTGAGAATTCGAGTAATGAGATCGTTAAGTTGATCCAAATTGGTTTGTTGTGTGTTCAAGAGAATGCAACAAAGAGACCAACCATGAGCTCTGTAATGGTTTGGCTTGGCAGTGAGAATATCACCATTGCTTTACCTAGGGCTCCTGCTTTCACAATGATTAAATCACCATCTGAAGATTGTACAATGTCAATGAGCAATGTCTTCACGGAGTTGAGTTCTCGTTGAGTTATAAATAGTTAATAAAAAATGTTGTTTTCAGATTGATATATTGTATGTGTCATCTAAAACGGATACTCCCTGCTTTGTGTTTACTCCCTGCTTTTGTATATTGTATTTACGAGATGTTTTGACTGAACCACAAATATTCATCATTTCATACAACTCTTTTTCCCTAGAAAGGGAAGCTTTAGATTACTACGGAAGTCCATCTGACCGAATAAAGAGGATCGTTGAGTTATAACTTTTCTGAGTTATAAATTTGTTTGTTAATCAATATGTTGTTGCGCCAAATTTGGATCAAATTAATTCGATCGGTTCATATATGTGATTTAGAAACTAAAAGGCAAAAACTTAAATAAATATATAAAATATACTTCTTCTTTTTTAACAACAAATGTTTATATTAAAACTATGATAGGCCCCGCTCAACGGGTGGATAAACAAATGAACAAATAATACAATTTATTTAATTATTGAAATTTTAATAGAAGATTATTATTTTGATTTCTTTTAACTATAGTTTTAGTTTAACTACATATGATTCAAATTGTTTGTATTTTTATTTTCGGTTCTCTATTCTAACTTTTAACAAAAGAATACTAAAGATCGTAGCTTTGGTCACTGAATGACCAAAAAAAAACTTTGATCCTGTACCAAAAAGACATTGGTCGTTTCTTAATAAAGTAAACTCTCTCTAAAGTTCTATTTTGTGTGCATGTTTATTATTTTAATATCTCTCTAAAGCTTCTTGTTGTTTTCATGTTTATTATGTTAATCTCTCTTCCGTGTTGTATACAAATCTAACGTCTTTTTAAAGACGTCTGCATGGTGCAAGGCACAAAGCTCATCACCATTGAGCGCCAAACGCTATTTTAAAATCCAGGTCCTGGGTTTGTACTTTAATTGATTCGATATGAACTTTTTTATTTACTGATTTTGATTTAATCAATTTAACTCAATGTTGGGGTCAAAATCGTGCCTGAAAGTCCCCGGAAAATGATTCTCGAAACATAACTTACGTATCAATTTTAATGAAAAGGTTGTACCACAAGTTCTGGAATTATTGTTTTCGGCAATCTCAAAATCAACGTCTAAGATCACGACTCTGGGAAAATCTTCTCGAAAAACCTTCCAGAAGCGAACCGAATTAGAAATTCCCGACAAAGTCGATTGAGGCACCCCAGGATAGGGTCAGTATATGACGACCTGAACTTCACCAACCCAGGTCGCCATATGGCCACCAGGACACTACCAAACCAGGTCGCCATATGGAGACCGAGATGACATCAGCCCAGGTCACCATATGGTGACCGGCTTGATGCAAGCCCGGGTCGCAATATGGCGACCGGGATATTACCAAACCAGGTTTCCATATGGTGACCGAGATGACGTCAGCCCAGGTTGCCATATGGCGACCGGCCTGATGCAAGCTCGGGTTTCCTTATGACAACCGGCTTGATGCAAGCCCAAGTCGACAAATGGCGACCGAGACTACCGAACCAGGTCGCCATATGACGACCGAGATGACGTCAGCCCAGGTCGCCATATGGGGAGCGGCCTGATGCAAGCTCGGCTCACCATATGACGACCGGCCTGATACAAGCCCAGGTCGCCATATGGGGACCGGCTCCAAGCAAGCTCCGGTCGCCATATGGCGACCGGTCTGATGCAAGTCCAGCTCGCCATATGGCGACCAGCACGATCCCTTCCCGGCTCTCCTCTTTTAGGCCTCGACTGAACTGTCTTTCGTTTCGTCTCAATCTGAGTTTTTGATGAGATTTTAGAAATAAAACAAGCAACACAGCTCTTAGTCGCCACACAACTCCTAGATCTCCAAATACAGCTCCAAGGTCGCCATATACAGATCCCAGGTCGCCATATGGCGACCCCATCTTGTTCTGCTTCGAGTCTCGATCAAAATGTCATTCGTTTCGTTTCGTCCCAATCGGAGTTTCCAATGAGATTTTAAGAAGGAAATAAACTGCACAGCGCTTGGTAGCCATAAATCTCCCAGGCCATATACAGCTCCCAGATTGCCATATGGCGACCCCATTTTGTTCTTCTTTGAGTCTCGGTCGAAAGGTCTTTCGTTTCGAACCAATCGAAGTTTCCGATGCAATTTTACAAAGAAAACAAGCAACACATGTTTTCTCGTAAAAGTTCAAGTCAAAGCGTCAAGATGATATCGGTTAACTTAAACACCATCGTATCCTCGACTTATTGAATTTTATTGGTTCAGTTCGTAAGACCAGTGACATAGAAAATGGACATCGGAAAACTCGACGATATATCCGAGAATAATCGTAAAAATGCATAAGTCATAAAGCGGCCTCAAACGGCCTAAAACATTGACGAAAGCCCACTTATGGTTTAACGCGAGAATAGACCCGAATTTAGTGACGGTTTAACTCGATTCTGATAAGGATAAATGGAAAAGAGGATAAATGTGAAGTTTCGAAGATAAACATGAATCTTGAGAAGATAAGGAAAACTTCGGTAAAGAGATAAACTCGAATCGGGAAAGATTTCCGACCTTGGAGGCAGATATAAGGAAGTGCCAAGGCCATGAGCAAAATAATAATTCTTTTAGACTCCATAACTCTCTGCACTTAAAAATCTTAGGCTTTATTCTCGACAAGTTCGGCTTCTATGACTTGCACTCATACTAGACAAACTCACCCATGCAGTTCGATCTCTTGTTCAAAACTTTCTAACTGAACTACGTTCGACTTTATCCTCGAATGGGGTACATAGGCAGCCTTTAATAAGGTCAAGCCCCAAATCTTAACAAAATCTTTTCGTCTTTTTCGTCTATTGCTAAGCGAGTTGCAGCCACATAGGTTTCTCTCGACATAGGTGGTAGTGTTGGCAATTAGTCTCATTATATTTCTTGTGTTACACGATATCCTTTGTAATCTCATTTCCAGACAAGCCTCCTGTATGCTTTTGTCTATGGAACGCTCATAAGCAAATTCGAAATAAAGATCTATTGTTTTCTAAATTCGTTTTGTTATATTTCCATATTTTCCGCATTTATCTGGTCACTTGTCGTCGGCTCTCGCAGAAAATTCGGACTTCTGGAAATTTAGAGTTTTCCTAACTTTCATTATTTTACGGAAAATTAACGGTGTGAATTTCGGTTTCCACACTCAATCAAAACTTTTTGTACTGATTTGTCTTTCAGAGAAATTTTCCAATCATCATTACTTGTAGCGACACTGAGTATATGATAATTTAAACCTCTTCTGCAAGTATCCTCCCCTACCAGGTTTAAAAAAAAAACTTAATGCAATCTAATGTGTAGGTTACTTTTTGTTTTTAACATTTTGGGACACGACTTATGTATTCATAATTTCATATTTATAGTTTTTTTCTTGTTCAGGCCCAATAGTTAGTTATTTTTCTCCAATAAGAAATATATAGTTAGTATGAGTAGGTTATTTTCTTCAAGCCTTGTAAAGTACTTTTCCCTAGCCTTCTTTGAAGAATGTTTTAGATTTGTCATCTGACTGAAATTATCTTTCTACTTTGTGTTACTTTTTGACATTTTTTGCTCTTTTATTAGTCTAGAAAATCTCTTTTCTCAAGATTGACCCTTTTGAAATTTTTGTTGAAACCATTTACGTTGGGTGTTCAATCATTTTCAAACTACACTCTAGAAAATCTGCATAACTATCTTATGTATATAAGTGACACATTCTTTTCTATCATTTAAGCATGGAGAATTATCAATCAAAGTGAAGACTAATCGGTTTCAAACAAAAAGTGGAGAAATATCACAATGTGGTCAGCACAACTTTTAAATAAAGAGCGTGTGGTTAGTCTCCATATTTTTCCCACCGGAAAACAAAGTAAATAAAGAGTCGATAATGCATCCAAATAAAAAGAGAGAGAGAGAGGGGGATAAAAATAGGAATGTCAAACAGGTTGGTCTGTCCCGTCCCGTCCCGTACTGCAGCGGGCTCGTCTTTATGCAGGTTACGGCGGGTCAGGCCCGCGCGGGCTGCGGTCTCCAAAAAGTCAGCCCAATCTCACCCCACCAAATGCACAATCCTTGACGGGCCGGCCCGAGTGACAGACGCTAATGGAGTGTATCAGGAGGCTTCTTGACGCTGCAGGCTGCTTTAGGATGCTTCTTGACGCTGCATGCTTCTCCAGGACGCTTCAGCTACACTATATACCTAAGTGCACAAAATGAAGATACATGGAAAAGAGGATAAATGTGGAGTTTCCAAGATAAATATGAATCTTGAGAAGATAAAGAAAACTTCGCAAAGAGATAAACTCGAATCGGGAAAGATGGCCGACCTTGGAGGAATATATAAGGAAGAGCCAAGGCAAGGAGCAAAACAATAATTCTTTTAGACTCCAGAACTCTGCACTTAGAAACCTTGGGCTTTATTCTCGACAAACTCGGTTTCTATGACTTGCACTCATACTAGAGGAACTCGCCCAGGCAGTTTGATCTCTTGTTCAAATCTTTCTAATTGAACTACATTCGACTTAATCCTCGAAAGGGGTACGTAGGCAGCTTTTAATAAGGTCCAGTCCTAAATCTTAACAAAATCTTTTCGCCTTTTTCGTCTATTGCTAAGCGAGTTGCAGCCACATAGGTTTCTCTCAACATAGATGGTAGTGCTAGCAAACTTAGTCTCATTCTATTGCTTGTGTTATACGATATCCTTGGTAATCTCATTTCCAGACAAGCCTCATGTATGCTTTTGTCTCAGAACGCTCATACGCAAATTCGAAATAAAGATCTATTGTTTTCTAAATTCATTTTATTATCTTTCCATATTTTTCCACATTTATTTGGTCACCTATCGTCGGCTCTAGCAGAGAATCTGGACCTCTGGAAATTTAGGTTTTTCCTAACTTTCCTTATTGATATCACTCAAATTACCCTAAGGAGTGATTTGTACTCTCTCAAATAAGAGGCCGAGTTGTAGCACTTAGGGATCGAATTCACAGGGAGCTACGACACACACTAGATCTAAATAGTTATTGATTAAGCTAGGCTAATATATTATAAAGCAGTAATGAGTAGAACAGAGTGAGCAAGGTAGTTGTTCAGTAAATTGATAATATTTTTGATGGAAGAATGGTTTACTAGACTTAGGGTTTCAACCAGGTTATTATGACTCTATCTATAGATGCTAGTATTGATCCTAGAAATCGATAACTGAAAGGCCATGGATTTTACCCACTTTGATCCACGGTTTATAAGTGTTTTAATAACTAATTAATACTATATAGAGTTTATTTAGAGTATTTACAGGTTCATGGACGATTTGGAGGAAAGTGGTGATTTTGGTGTCTTTTGGAGCCTTTTTGAGTGCAGAGCTGCACAGACACACCAGATGATTAGCTATGGATGGAGATCTTTTCACCGTTAGATGGAGTCCATATTTTGACATAAGATAAAGCTTTTAGTTAGATTTCCAATGCCGCCAGTTTGAGGTCAATCAGCATCCTGTAGCAGAACTTATGCCCGTTTTACTGAAGAGTGGCCAGTCTGCCTCGCGAGAGGAAGCTGTCGAGGAGATGAAGGACTGTCGACCGACGGTGAACCCTTGACATCGGTCGACGGTGATTCCAGAATATGGGCTGAGCATATTTTATGACTGACTGAAGCCCAGAAGCAACCACAAATTACCAGAATACCCTTGGACGACCAGAAACCCTATTTATGTTATTTATAAGCCATTGTTGACAGCTACACTATCTACGCTTTCTTTTATTCATTGTTCTTAGTTAGGAGAGAAAGGATGAACTCCTTCAGAGTCCTCCTGGAACTCCTTTGGTTTTTATAATATCTATTGCAGTTTTTTATCTATTCATCTATGATTTCTGTGACAAACTTCATGTCTGAATAGATCCACCTGTTAGGTTTAGGGTTCAAATAGGTTATGAGGGATTAGCCCCAGCTATATATTGATGAGTTGCGATATTCATCTTTAGAATTTTCATTAATGCCTGATTCTAGATTAGCTACCTAGAACTTGCCCTAGGATTGTTAGATATAAGCGATAGCTTTCATCTCATCCTGAAATAATTCTAATTGAGCTAAGACTTGCTAGAATAAGGCGAGAGCTGATCTAGTGAGCTTAGTGAGCATATTCAACCCGCACATTAACGCTTGACCAAGAGCGTCGATCGATATTCCAATTGAATAATCGGTCGACGTTTCGAATAGTGTATCGATCAATATTCAAATAGAATCATCCATCGACACTTATATCAGGTCAATAGACAAACCTAGAAAGCGAGAGCCTAATAGTTTGTTTATAAGTGTTGAGCTCTATAATATCATGCATGCAATTTATTAGGATTATAATTCTAATTGCCTGAATAGAATCCCTAGATCTAACAACCATTCTTCCATCAAACCCCAATCAATCAATCGAGCAATTAACTTGCTCACAAAACCTACTATTTACATTTAATCATTAAATCAACCTAGCTTAATCAATCTGATTAGATTTATTTGGTTCCCTAGTTCCATGTGGATTCGATCCCTAAGTACTACAACTCGGCCTCTTATTTGAGAGAGTATAAATCACTCCTTAGGGTAATTTGAGTGATATCAAATTTGGCGCCGTTGCCGGGGAGCTTTGATCGCCATTAGATCTTGTTTAATTAGATTTAGTCTAGGTTTTACTACTGTTAAAAAAAAGAACTGATAAATTTTTTTCTTCTGTTTCAGGTACATACATTTTAGTACCAGGAACAACAATGAAGAGAGAATTTTTTGGTTCTTCAAAGAAGGAGCCTGCTGATTCACGCACGATCCGTAAGTCTACGAGGGAAGTATCGATCAACACCCTCCAAGCAACAGCGATCGACAATGTGGACCAGAAATCGATCGACAACAACACAACATCATCGATCGACATTACTTGCGAGAAGGCAGGGAAGGTCGAGGTACTCATGCCAAGTATTGTTAAGAGGGAACCTACATACATAACTCTTATGGAACAGTGTCTCTTACATGGCTTTCCTCACGAACAACCAATGGATCATATCAACATGTTTGAGAAATTGGTATTGTTTATCTTCAATGAAGTCCCTGAAGACCACCACTTCTGTAAATTCTTCCCATACACCCTAGCTGGAGATGCAACTCATTGGTTCAAGAAGCTACCACCAAGATCTCTCACTACATGGAATGAGATGAGAGATGCCTTCCTCAACAAATTCCTCTATGATGCTGCAGCAAATCTAGAGATTGAGATGGAATCTATAAGGAGATATATGGTAGAGGGTGATGAACAACATGTATCTGGAGAGCTGAGCAAAGTAGAAGAAGCCGACATTAGTGGTACGACCTCAACGTCTACCGGCGGTACGACTTCAACGTCGCCAGACGGTACGACCTCAACGTCTACTGACGACAGGACTTCAACGTCGATCGACAGTATGACCTCAACGTCTACCGACGGTACGACTTCAACGTCGATCGACGGTACGACCTCAACGTCTACCGACGGCACGACTTCAACGTCGATCGACGGTACGACCTCAACGTCGCCAGACGGTACGACCTCAACGTCGCCAGACGGTACGACCTCAACGTCTACCAACGGCACAACTTCAACATCGACAGACGGTACGACCTCAACGTCGACCGACACTACGACTTTAACGTCGATCGATGGTACAACCTCAACGTCGACCAACGACACGACCTCAACGTTGATCGACGGTACGAACTCAGAAACAATCGACAACACCTCAGTAGCAATCGACATAGACTTTTGTCATCGATCGATACCACTCGAAATCCTTGAAAGATCGAGTTGTCCTCAGGACATTTCAGACTCGAGCCATAAGAGCACTGATGTATCAAGTTATTCTCCTTCCCCGGATGTAGAAAGAGAAATCACCATGGAAGATTTCTTGGAGCTAGAAGAGTTCTTGGAGTTGGAGGATGGAGGAAAGCTTGAAGACTTGGATTCGAGTAGAGAAGTCACTATGGAAGACTTCTTAGAACTGGTGGACTGGCTTGAAGATATGGATCATAATTTGAAGAAGAAGCTTGATGGCTTGATGACGATCAGCATACTTTGAGAGGAGATCTGGAAACTTCACCAAAGGCTAGCATCAATCGACATCAACCTGATGAGATCGATCGACAACCACCCCACATCATCGATCAACGGCCACCCTATATCATCGATCGACACTAACCCGATTGCATCGATCGACACCCATGGTTGGATTAACTGCCAGAATACATAGTCAAGCTGGAGCAAGTTGAGGAAAGAGTGCACGAGTCTGAGGCCTCACACAATGCTGACTCTAAACATCTGAGACCACTTATATGCGCAGAAGAAGCCGATGGGTTTCACAAAAGAGTGAAGAGGATACATGACCCTGTGAAGTTTGTGGTTCCATGCGCTGTATTTGAAGTTGAATCTCCTATCCCGCCAGATAGAAGTGTGTGTCTAGGTTCCTACAGTGGGGTATTTGATGATCATATACATCCAGAAGCTTCTCAGAGAGGCTTGATATTTAGAAGTGAAGTCGATACAGACACCACAGAATTAGTATCGAACGACATCAATACGCCGAGATCGATCGATACTACCACTTCACCATCGATCGACACTACCGCTGCATCGTCGATCGACTGTGGACGCATATCAGAGTAGAAGGAGTTCAATGTGTGTGGAAATATTTTTGATGGAGAAACCACCACGCGATCAGACAAGTCTGGGGGAAAGAAGATGAAGAATTGGAAGAAGAGGAAAAGGATCAAGGGTGATCCTTAGTTATCATTTATTCCCCACTTCTCAGATGGTGTCAGGAAATCCATAGTGCGCAGTAGATGCTTCTCACAGCCTTTCGCAAAGCTTCGAGCACTCCTTATTGCTGAGATGATAGACAAAGGAGAAGAGTCTATGGAGGAGGCTTTCACACAAGAATGATAAAGCTTCATAGAGCAGACATTGAGACTTGTTTTGGAGCATGTTCTCATTCTCATCCGAACTAAATCAGATCTCCAAAGTCAACCTAAATGACTATAACAAAGCGCTGAGTGAGAGACAACCCACTATTAGGTAATTTCTTTCAGTTTAGGTTAGATTGTTACTGCTTAAAGGTTTTATTTATTGCAGGTCAAAAAAAAAGGTGAACAGACGACGACATTGTATCATCGATCGACACTGTAGTAGAAACGTCGATCGACACTGTAGCAGAGGTACTGTTCATTAAGAAAAAAAAATAAGATCCAAGGTCCATGAGTTCTGCACCAGCATCGATCGACGGCTGGCCAGCGCATCGATCGATAGAGCATCATAAGTATCGATCACCACTTAACTGTGTTGATCGATACTCACATCCATGGCAGGTATACTCGCGAAACCTTGTTAAATTTCGTACTTAGGTTTATTTTCCCACCAATCTTAGACTGTATAACACTGGAAAAGTGTTATTTAAGTCTGGGGGAGGTTCTACTAATATTGTGTTTTAGTTAGCTATTTAGAAAGAAAAAAAAGGAGATCCGAGTAGACGATTCCTCCGCACATCGACCGATGAGACCAGCTTGATATCGATCGACATCACTTCATATCCACAGCTCGATATCGATCGACAGCACTTCAGATCCAACGATCGATTGTCTCTTCATTGTGTCGAATGATTGCTCTAGCCATCGACCGATGACACCATGTCGCTATCAGTCGACAGCACTTCATCGTCACTTCATTGTGTCGATCGACACTGGCAGGTCATCGTTCTTACTTGTTAAATTATGTACTTATGATTATTTCTCATCATAACTCTGACTAGATATACATTGGAGACAGTGTAATTTAAGTCTGGGAGGATGTTTACTGATGTTAGTGCGTTCATGAGTCTTATCAAAATGTTTTCAAAAGAGTTTTATTGAGTCAAGAAGGGGATAATGAACTTATTAGATTTTTGCTTGTTATCTAACCACTCTTTAGCACCATTATAGATTTACTGATTGCAGATAGTACTAAAGATACTAAAGTGGATCAATCTGTCAACTATTCACACTTGTTGAGATTGTTTGAAGGAACCAAAGCTGACCTCCAACAACAGGACTTGGTGGCTACAACTATTAAGGCTTGCTTCATAAGAATTCCAACAAAAAGAATTCGAATGGGACTTGGTGGAGGCAAGCATCAAGGTTTGATTCACATGAATTCATGGATATAGGTCAAAAAGAAGTGAACAGGACTTGGTGGCAACCACCATTAAGACCTGATTCATGGAAGCATGTCCAATCTTGGTCAATCCTAATGGAAGCAGACTTTGACTAAAGAGAGAAATTAGTAGAGAGAAAAGATAGGAACTAACTTTTACCTGCAGATCCAGATACTTGTTTGAAAATCCTTGCATCCTGTGATCGATACTCCCAAGATAAAGTCTGCACTTTTATTTATGTTAAGAAATGAGGTTGGTAGAGGGGAATGTCAGACAGGATTTGCTAAGTTGTTGGCTAGGTGAATTTGGTTGCTAAGCTAGGATATGGTATAATGTGCTTTTGTGATTAGGACTTCTTAGATGTGGATTGCAATATTGCAGAGGTGATGATTCTAAGTTTAAAATCATGTGAGTCCCTGCTGTTTTCAAACTTCTTTCAAAGAGACTGCCCGTCTGTTTTGCTTGAGGACAAGCAAAAATGTAAGTCTAGGGGATGATTATTCATCAGCTATGTTGGGGTTAAAAACGTCTAAAAGTTGCATTTCTATACGAAAGCTTTCTCAACACACTCTGGACAAAAGTTCTCGAAGCAAAATACTTGAGAGAAATGGATCACGGAATCAGACGAGCAGTCCAACTCACTCGTTCGGCGAGTTGGATCGAACGCCCCTTCCAACAAGTCCATTCGGCGAGTAGGAACGAGTGAACCGTCCAACTCGCCGAACGGGCGAGTTGAACCGATCACATCGTCCAACTCGCTGAACGGGTGAGTTGGATCGATCACACCGTCAAACTCGCCGAACGAGCGAGTTGGACCGAACGCACCGTCCAACTCGCCCGTTCGGCGAGTTGGACCAACTCCTCTCGCCCTGGACTGAACCTCATGCCCTTCGCCGAGCCTCGACGGATCAATCCCTCGTTTCATATCGATCGGAGTTACCATTGGAGCTTTACAATAAAAACCGCGAAGAGTCGTTTTCCCGAATAAAGTTCATAGTTATTGTATAAACGACGACTGTTAACTTAACAACACGCTTGTCCACCTATACGAGAAGTGTGAACTTTATTCGGCAAATCTACGTCGCATCAAGAAACGTTCTTTCGAAGAAATCGTAAAAACCCTTAAGTCGGAAAACAGCCCAAAGAGACCTAGAACGCGGCTAGGGGCCTACTTATTATCTAATAACGAAATTGAGCCCAACGATGCGATGACGGTCTATGTTTACTTGAAGATGAAGATAAATCTCACGAAATCAAATGATAATTTTAAAGTTTCCAAGATAATGATGAAGATCGAGAAGAAATGGAATAAAATCGACCTAGGGGCAAAAAAGGAAGCGGGAACCGACCTAGAAGGCATATATAAGGGGAGCTAACTTGGCTAGTGAAACTCTGTTCGTCTTGTCTTTCGGAAACCCATTAACTTTGCTCTTGTCAATCAATAATACGCTTCTGTGCAACTTACTTTCGATATTCTGTTATCTTTGTCTCTTTCGTTCTTTGTGTATTTACGCAGAGAATCCAGGACCTCTGGGAAATTTAGGTTTTCCTATCTTTCGTTATTTTACGGAAAATCGATATTGCGAATTTCGTTTCCCACAGTTTGGCGCTAGAAAGGGGGGGGGGTGGATTCTCTAACTCAAAATCACCGAACGTCTAAGACACGATATGTCTAATCAAACAGGCAGTGATATCACTCAAATTACCCTAAGAAGTGAATTTCTCTCTCAAATAAGAGGTTCAGTTGTAGTACTTAGGGATCAAATCCACAATGAGCTAGGGAACCTAATAAATCTAATCAGAATTGTTAAGCTAGGTTGTTTAATGATATAGTTGTAAAGTTGCAAGTTTGGGAGCAATAATTGCTCGATTGATTGATTGGGGTTTTGGTACTTATATGGAATAGTTAGACTTAGGGTTTTTATTCAGGTAATCAGGATTATAATCCTATAGATGCCTAATAAGTTGTATGCATGATATTATAGAGCTCAACACTTAATAACAAACCCTTAGGCTTTCGCTTTCTAGGTTTGTCTATTGACCAGTGTCGATCGATTATTCTATAGGAATATCGATCGACGCTCTTGGTCAAGCGTTAATGCGCGGATTGAATTTTCTTACTAAGCTTACTAGATCAGCTCTCGCTTATTCTAGCAAGTCTTAGCTCAGTTAGGATGGATTCAGGGTGAGATGCAAGCTATCGCTTATGTCTGCAAATCCTAGGGCAAGTTTTAGGTAGTTAATCTAGAAACATGCATTAATGACAATCCTAATGATGAATAACAAAACTTAGCAATCTATAGTTGGGGTTAATCCCTCATAATCTATTTAAACCCTAAAATCTAACAAGAGAACTACTCAGACATGGCCAAGCAATTCATGATATCAATAAGGTATAAAAACTTCATAGATAAATAGATAGATATCAATGGAGTTCCAATCACAAATCTCTTTGGATCTTCTCTCCGATCGACTAAAAAATCTAGAAAACCTTTGCTGTAAAATCAGTAAAACAAGAAAGCACACTTTGCCTCTAACATGTTGGCAAAGCTTATATAATTAGTTTAAAACTTGTCAGGGGTAATCTTGTAAGTTGGTGAAGATTTGGGCTCTAAGTCGGGTGAGACCAAACGGGCTTTCTGCGCGATTCGCTGTCGATCGATGTCAAGATGTGAACATCGATCGATTATTCATCTACAATGTCGACCGATGGTCGAGCTCGATGGTCATCTCGGGTGCTTACTCCAAATATCTCCAAAATGCTCCAAAATCATTACTTTCCTCCAAATCACTTCTGATCCTATAGATATACTAAATAGATTCTATAATATAATAATTAGTAATTAAAACACTTATAAACCATGGGTAAAAGTGGGCCATCCATGGTCTATCAACTCCCTCAGACTTACCCTTTTGCTTGTCCTCAAGCAAAACAAACAGGTAGTCTCTCTGAAAGAGGTTTGAAAACAGCTGACTATCAACTTCCCCAGACATACCCTTTTGCTTGTCCTCAAGCAAAAAAAACAAGTAGTCTCTCTGAAAAAGGTTTGAAAACAGTACGGACTCACATAATTTTAAACTTAGAATCAACACCTTAAACAGTCCTAGTCTCAGAAGCACACTATACAATATCCTAATCTACCAACCTCAGTTCATCTAGTCAACAACTTAGCAAATCATGTCTGACAATCCCCTCTACCAACCTCAATTCTTACATATATAAAGTGTAGGCTTTACTTTGGGGATATCGATCAACATGATGCAAGGATGCTCAAACAAGTATTTGGACCTGCAGGTAAACAATAATTCATATCCTCTCTCTCTACTAATTTTCTCTCTCAGTCAAAGTCTGCTTATATTGCAAGATCATTGACCAAGATTGGATAGGCTTCCATGAATCAAGCTTTAATGGTTGTAGCCACAAAGTCATGTTCACTTCTTTTTGACCGATATCCTATGATGATTTGTGAAGCAAGCCTTAATGGTTGTAGCCACCAAGTCATGTTCTAATCCTTTACCTATAGAATTCTTCTGAAGCAAACCTTAATGGTTGTAGCCACCAGGTCATGTTCGAATTCATTCCTAATAAATCTATAATAAATTTATTTATTTATTTATTTATTTATTATTATTTATTTTTTTGCATAACTATATCTACAACTTTAATCTATATTTCAAAAATAGAGAGAGTGAGAGGGTGATAAATCTACACAAGGCTTTACCTTCCACACTTGTTTGATGAATCTGATCCCATGTATACCAAGCCTCAAAACAAGCAGAGTTGAGATCAATTAGGTTGGAGGTCAGCTTTGGTTCCTTCAAACACTCTTAGCAAGTGTAACATAGTTGACAGGTTGATCCACTTTGGTATCTTTAGTATTATCTTATACTCACGGCAATCGTCTACTTGGATTTTTTTTATGACCTGCAATAACGAAAAACCAACATAAATATTAGATTAATAAAACTAATTAAATATTACCTAATAGTGGGTTGCCTTCCACTCAGGGCTTTGTTATAGTCATTTAGCTTGACTTTGGAGGTGATTTGGCTAGTAGTGTTGAAAGCTGGAACTTGCTGGGAAACAAGTGTCCATCTCTTCTCTGCGCTTGTTAAACCATGTACCAATGAAGTCTCGCATCGCTTCATCTTCTCTGCGCCATTTTTCCTTCATTGTTGCAGTTGTGTTTTCTATCTTCTGCAATCTATCTCCAAGACTCTCAAGGTTGAACTGATGTCTCATAAGTGTGGCGTAAGTGTCAGCTGAGATCTCCTCTCCACGGTTGCGTGTATCAGACATGTCTAATGTCACCTTTGGTACTAGTCTGCCTCGGTTTGTAGCGTCGTCGACCTATGTCTGTCTATGAATGTCGGTCAATTTTTTGTTGCGTCTGTCGATTGATGTTGATGCTTCTGGTCGACGGACGGTTGGCTCTCTCGATAGGATGGCTGAAACGTGTTTTTTCCCCAGTAGCTTCTGCTCGGTGTTGTTCTGCTTCATCACGTCTTTGCATGTTGAGAAGTTCCTCATATGTGAAACCCTCATGAAGTTCATCTGTTCATGGCTCATGAATTACCGTTTCTACTGCATAGCTTTTGTGATGGTGATCATCTGCCCAACTGCCAATCGAGTAGTCTTCTTCTCGTACACGGTCGACTCCAGTGTCGATCGATGGGTAGTAGGCAATGTCGGTCGATGTTTTTTTCGGTTTGTCTAATGAGGATGAGTATCGATCGATGTTGAGACTGTTATGTCGATCACCGGCGCATTCCTTTTCCAAGAGGAATGATGTAGAAGTTTGTCTTCCTCATCAAGAATGACTCTGTACTCTGTAGCTCGTTCCTCCTCATAATCTTCATCATACTCCTCTGCATGCATGGTGTCTCTGGTGTGTGCTGCCATTGTGGGGTTGCAGTAGTCGTTCTCCCAATCGTTTGGACTACTGTCGACCTATTCTTCTTTGGGTGTGTCGGTCGATTTCTGGTGGGCACTATCGATCGATGTGGCTGTGTGAGTTTCGATCGACGTTGAGTATTCTGTCTCGTACTCAGATCCACAGTGGCATGCTGCGATGAGTCCTGGATCATTAATTCTTCTGGAGGACGTCTGTGGCTTCCTGACTGGAATAGGGTTGTAGTGGACATGAGGATCTATGAGCGTCAGACACAACTGGTTGGTTTGCAAGTTGCACACTGCTCCTACTATCGACAAGAAAGCTCTCCCAAGTAATAGAGAAGAGTTCCAGTTTAGCTTGATATCCAAGACATGGAAATCAAATGGAACTAGGACATTACCAATCTGCACCTCTAGCTCTCTCACAATTTTTCCTGAGCTCCCCTGAGAACAATCCACAAAATTGAATGATTCCTTGGAAGGCTCCACCTGCAGACCCAGATGGTCTGCCATAACCCTAGGTACGATGTTGACTGATGCTCCTATGTCGCACAGGGCATGTGGGAACTCAATACCCTTCACCGTACATGGTATTGCAAATTGCCCAGGATCACTCTTTTTCTTCAGTGTAATCCTCTTCTTTATCTTTTCTATAGCTTCACAGAACATTCTCCTAATGTCCTCTTCGGTCTCTCTGGTTTCTCTGAAGAACATCCACACTCTGTGGGTAAAATAAGCTTCCTTGAATGACTTTTCTAAAGAAATTATCATGAAGACTCTCTTTTGGAAACTTTCCCTTTCCTTTTCATTAGCTACCCTCTTCAGATGTTTCGCCACTTTTTCCTTTCTTTTCCTCAGGGTTCTTCCCATAGGAACCCTATTAATTTCCATAGGATCTGCTGCATCATCTGAAGGTGTCCTGATGGCCTCTGGTGGATTATCTGAAGGTTTGGGTTGTTGCCTGAGTGCATTGGAAGGTGCAACGTCTATCTTTGGCATATGCACTCGGTATGTAAGAGGTGCGCATCGATCGATGGGTGCTGGAGGTTTTTGATCGATGGCGGTCTCTTTTTGTTGATAGACGGGAGTATCAGAATGTCGATTGATTTTTACATAAACAGGACTGGGTGGATGTGGGTGTCTTGCTGCAAACTCCTCGTGAGTCAGGATTCTCACGGTATTGCAGGATGCGGTCGACTCCGTAGGTGTCGTTGATCGATGGTCTGGAGAGCCTGTCGATCGATTTTGATTGAAGACCGTCGATCGATGTTCGAAGTCCGGCATCGATCGACACCAATGCGATCCACCGAAACTCATCCAGCTTTCTACTTCGAAATCTCCTTCTTACAGCTTCTCCTGCTTCACCACTTGCCAGAAATCATCATCTATGATGGCATTCACGTGGTGCTTCGTCACATCATCCCATATCCCTCTTGTTAAAGCTTCTTGCCTCTTAACAGCTTCTCCTGTCTGAACAACCTGCATCTCCAGCTTCTTCACATGGGTGCTCAAAGCCTCAAACTTTGTGTCTAGGTTGGTGTAGACAGAGTCAATCTTCCCATTGAAGCCCACCATCATGTGCTGCTGTCTCTCAAGAACCCTATCAAGCATCTCTTCAATCTTGCTCTCTTGAGTAGGTGGTGGTGGCTTCTGGTAGTAGGAGTTTCCATAACCCTTGTTGTTGTTGTAGTTGTTGCTGTAGGGTTTCTGTTGCAGCGAACTCTGGTTGAAATTACCCCTATTTCCATAGGAATTTATGTTTCCACTCTGGTTTCCAGAACCTTGGAATTCAGTTCCACCAATGAAGTTCACATCTTCTTCTACCTCGCTCTATCCTCTGCGTTGACAGCCTCTGCATCCTCAACTAAGCAGATCTGCTTCCTGAGAAGCTTGTGAACACTGTCCAGTTTTGCCTTCACTTAATCCATCTGGTCATTTCCAAGAATGGCTGCAGATCTCTTCCTTTTAAAATCAGTGTTCTTGGTGTTGCTGCTGGATGCTAAGTTCTCAATAACTTTCACAGCCTCCTCTGGATTCCTAGTGTTGAAGTTCCCATTACTCGAAGCATCAAGAGCCATCTGATACTGCACTGCGATGCCTCTGAGAAGTTGTACTTCATTGAATCCATGGTGTGGATAGGCTATCTGATAAGACTTGAATCTAATCCATGAGCTTCTGAATGATCTGCAGGCTCTTGAGTGAATGTAGCAATCTTGCTCCTCAAGTCTTCAGCACGCGCCTCATCAAAGAAGTTGCATAGGAATGCATTCTTGATGTCGCTCTAGGATATGAGAGATCATGGTGGTAACTGCTTAAACCAATGCGAAGCATCTCCAGCAAGTGAGTACTTGAAGAGCTTTCATATGAGGTAGTCTTCAGAGACTCCCTAGACTTTAATAGCAGATATAAGATCCTCGGACCTCTCCAGTTGGTTCATAAGAAGCATCTGAGATAATCCATAGCAGGGTGTCTGTCCCACGAGTGTGTAGTACTACGGCTTCAACTCGAAATTCCCCCTCTGAATAGTTGGAGGACGAATAGCTGATATGTTGGAATATAACTGATCTGGACAGTTGTAATCAGCCAACGTTCTGGGTCGAGCAGCCTCATATATAGGTAGAGTAGTGCATGTAGCATCAGTATCAGACTCAGGGATTGCAGCCCCCTGAGCGTCTATCATCTGACATGCTGCATTACGGAGATGACCTTCCTGGTCATGCAGGTCTCCCATCTCCTCACGTACAAGTATCAAGGTCGCAACCATGTCTCGCGGTTCAATATCGATCGATGTTCAGACTGACGTATCGATCGACGTCGGATAGAAAATGTCGGTCGACGGAAGAAGAGTGTCTTCGGTCGATGGTGGTGGCGAGTGTCGGTCGACGAGACTAGTGTCTGGGTCGACGGTGGCTGACGAAAATCGAGCGACGAACAAGTGTTGTTGTCGATCGATGAGGAACGTATTCCTTTGTGGATTGAACGCTCCAAGCTTCCAGGATTTGATGAGAATAGCAGTTGACTTTCCTTGTTGCTTTTGGTCCTGCTGGGCATGTACCTGGAAAGACAAGAAAAAAAATTTGTGTCAGAAAGTGGTTTTAAGAAGAAACCTAGAATAAACAAGACTAAATCTATAAGGCGATCAAAGCTCCCCGGCAACGGCGCCAAATTTGATATCACTCAAATTACCCTAAGGAGTGAATTACTCTCTCAAATAAGAGGTTCACTTGTAGTACGTAGGGATCGAATCCATAGAGAGCTAGGGAACCTAATAAATCTAATCAGCTTTGTTAAGCTAGATTGTTTAATGATTTAAATATAAAGTTGCATGTTTGTGAGCAAGTAATTGCTCGATTGATTGATTGGGGTTTTGGTACTTAAATGGAAATAGCTAGACTTAGGATTTTTATTCAGGAATTCAGGATTATAATCCTACAGATGCCTAATAAGTTGTATACATGATATTATAGAGATCAACACTTAATAACAAACCCTTATTCTTTCGCTTTCTAGGTTTGTCTATTGACCAGTGTCGATTGATTATTCTATAGGAATATTGATCGATACACTTGTTGAAACGTCGACCAATTATTCGATAGGAATACTGATCGACACTCTTGGTCAAGCGTTAATGCGCGGATTAAATATGTTCACCAAGCTTCCAAGATCAGCTATCGCCTATTCTAGCAATCTTAGCTCCGTTAAGATGGATTCAGGGTGAGATGCAAGCTATTGCTTATGTCAACAATTCTTAGGGCAAGTTCTAGGTAGCTAATCTACAAACATGCATTAATGACAATCATAATGATGAATATCACAACTTAGCAATCTATAGTTGGAGCTAATTTTTCATAACCTATTTAAACCCTAAATCTAACAAGAGAAATACTCAGACATGGGCAAGCAATTCATAACAGTAATAAGGTATAAAAACTGCATAGATAAATAGATAGATGTCAATGGAGTTCCAATCACAAATCTCTTTGGATCTTCTTTCCAATTTACTAAAAATCCTATAAAACCTTTGTTGTAAAATCAGTAAAACAAGGAAGTACACTTTGCCTCTAACATGTTGGCAAAACTTATATAATTAGGTTAAAACTCGTCAGGGGTAATCTTGTAAATTGGTGAAGACTTGGGTTTTCTGCGCGCTTCGCTATCGATCGATGTTAAGATGTGAATATCGATCGATTATTCATCTTCAATGTCGACCGATGGTCGAGCTCGATAGTCATCTCGGGTGCTTACTCCAAATATTTCTAAAATGCTCTAAAATCATCACTTTTCTTCAAATTACTCATGATCAATATACTAAATAGATTATATAATATAATAATTAGTAGTTAAAACACTTATAAACCATGGGTAAAAATGGATCAAATTTATGGTCTACATCTGTCGGCATCTTTTCATTAGATTATGCAGGGATGGCGCCTGTTAAACCACTCAAATGACTCGAGACCACAAATAAAAGTCGTAGAGAAAATGATAAGCGACGCTGCAACCGAAGTTCTGATAATATCCATTTATTCTACTTCCGACGTTTCTAATTTTGATCCACAAACTAGAAATTAAAAGGAATAAAAAAAATTAAATAATTCAAAAAAAAATCAGTCGATTACTGTGTTTTAGTGCAAAAATCTTAGTCTTCTTTTCTTTTCCAAGAAAGTATCAAGGTGCTTCCTTTTGCTTTGTTTCTTTTTTTCTCGTGTATAGTGAAAAGGGCTTCGGCCATCAGCTTTGGTGTAATTCTCAATAGGTTTCTTACTAATTAAAACTAAGAATAATACTTGCACCAATGATACTTGCACCTTCCGCAGAATAAACATTATGCATTCAAATGATTTTACATATTATTTATTTTTTTGTTCATTTACGTATTATGTATATAATTAAATTAGAGTAATAACATAAATGAAAACAATATTACCTTTTTTTTATTTACAATAATATTTTGGCAAATATATCAAAACAATTATTTATTTATTTTATATAGTATATAATTAAATTTAAATGATATTAACATATATATATATAATTTATATTAATATAAATATTTATTATTGAGACTTCCTACTCATGATTTTATTAAAATTTGTATATTTGATGTTATAGAAAATTTAAACATTAATCACAATTATCGATGTTATATTTTTTCAACGCAAATTTCAAATTAACATATTTATGTATTTTATATGGTATATAATTTAATTTAAACAAAATTAAAAAAAAAATATATATATATATATATATATGAATATCTATTTATGAGACTTCATATTTATATGATTTTATGAATCATTTGTATCTTATTATAACAAAAAGGTTAAACCACTTATCATAAAATTTTCAATGTAGAACTTTAAATATTTTTAATAATTAATAGTCATTTTAAGAGATTGAAAATATAACATACAATGAAAAAAAGTTTAAATTTTTTATTATACAGTTAATGTGATTGTTTAATTTTTTTTAAAATAATATAAAATTAAAAAAAAAGAGGGATGATACAAAAATTGTTATCAAATTTTATTATTCATAATCATTAATTGTCATATATATCTTAATCATATTAGGTAATTTCGTAGCTTTTAGTTTAAAAAAATATGGAGATTATTCTTTTGTACATTACTAATTAAATAGTTAATTTAATAAAAAAGTAGAAGGTATGTTTAGATGACTACCTGTTTTTCCAAATATTCTAAGAATCATCGTAATAATAACATGTGAATACAAAAAAATATTACAATGCTTTTCAATTAATATATAAGAGATAATACATAAAAAATAAAAAGTGGAGAAACGGATGAGAGAGACAAGAGAACGTCTTCTAACAAAGAGACTTTGTCCAAAATTACGAGAAGTGTTTGCCACTTGTCTATTATTTATTGACTTATATTATTTTAATATTAAACTTTGTTAAATAAATTCCGTAGCTGCTCCTATAATCTAGTGAAATTGTATTCCATATACATAATTTTTTCCATAATTAACTCAATACCCTAAATCCCACACTATGATATCTTTGTTCATAGACACATAACTTGTCACATACGAATCGTATGTATTTATCTAATTTCTAACTTCTTTGTGATTTTTTAGCTAATTGACTCTATAATCTTGCATATTGTTGAATGGCCAAAAAAATATACACTATATACAACAAACCCGCTTCAATTACTGACAATAAACTAATCTTAAAATATCAAAATCCTCCGTATTAATAATTTTATTAACTGCATTTCAGTTTCAAAAATTAGTTGAACTATGTCTTCGCACTTATCATCTTTATTTTTATAATGCGTAATATATCTTCTTTCGTTGAACAGAATATATAATATATCTATCATCCTTATTGTACAAATATTTATAAGCTCTGCCTCTCATATGTATATGATTATATGTCTAACAAATAGAATACTAAATAAAAATAATAAAATATCATCACATTTCACAAAGAAAAGTACAAGCTTCGTAAAACAAATAGATGAAATAATTTTACAGAACAAAAGTGATGGTGGAAAACATGTCTTCCGTAGAACAAAGCCCTAGGTGGTTCACCCATGGGTATTAAGATCGATTTTCAAAAAGATGTAATCTGTCTCTTTCTCAAACGAATGTCACAAATTGTAAAAGATGATTTTTCTTGGCTGAATACAATTTTACATTCATAAAACACAGAAACAAATAAAATAATTTATATTTGTAGATTAATAATTAAAATGAAGAAAAACCTTTAGTAGATGAACTATCTATATAAATAAATAAAGTTGTTACTTCTTTTTAAAAAATAACATATAAATTTCTAAAATAATATCCAAAGAACACATCTTCCTAACTTAAAAAAATTATTAATTTCAACACATTTTTGTACTATTAATTTTATACCAAATTTATTGATAAATATTTATAACAATATTATTAATTAATATTTTGTTTTAATCCATAAAATTGACATCAATTTATCAAAAAAAATATTTTAATGAATTATACATAATAACTTCAAAAATAAACAAGAAAGAACAAGAAAGAGTAATATCTATTTAAACTATTATTTTTTATCTTTCATCAAACCCACGTCAACAAAAATAGCATATATGTGAAACTCATACTGTTTTATTTTATCATAACACTCAAGATTAACAAAATTAACAAGAAAAAATGATAAAAACATAAACAAATATTAATACATAATAGCTACAAAATATTAATACATAATATACTAAAATTTAGCATAATTGATGAGAAAACACAACCAAAGATTAATATATAGTCTAAAATAAATTAGTTAAAGAAGATAATATAATTTAATAATATCTATTTCAAGAATAAATAAAAACTCTATAAGAAGAGAAAAAAAATGTTTACATTGTTGTTTTCAAATTTTATTAAACTCAAACCAACAAAATATAAAATAATCAATTTAATGAAAACTTTCTCTGTTTGCTCATTAAACTCAAAAATTTAAAAAACTGAAAATTGATTAAAAAACCACAATCAAATATTAATACATAGTCAAAATGAAAAATATATTTCCAAATTATTTTTTTAATTTCATTAAAGTCATGTGAACAAAATAAAAAGTAGTTAATCAAAGGAATTTTTATATTTTTAGTCATTAAACTAAAAGTAAAAATAATTGATGAGAAAACACAACCAAAGATTAATATATAGTCTAAAATATTTTTAAACGGTAATTTACAAAAGTAACCCAAAACTTGAATTTGAATGTAAATATATACCATAAATTAAATCAACTACAAAAATAACGTAAAAGAGTAGTGAAATTACTGCTATCTACTTATAACTAGCCAAAAAATGTACATTTTTTTCTGTTATAACCCTGAAGTTTTTCGTGACAATGAAGTCTTCAGCCAGAAGATTCTCGAGAAGTCTTCAACTAGAGAAGATTTCTCTACAAGTTTACTCATCCATTTAATCTTAAAACCAATTTATAAAATTTTGAAAAATATTTTGATGGAAAATAGGTTGAAATCATGTAAAATTTATATTTAATAAAATTGAATCTTGTTTTAAATAAATGAATGAATATAGGTTGTGAGTTATGATTGTCCATTTATTAGGGGTTGGTAACATATTTTAAGTAGTGTTGGTATTTTTTAGGGTTAGATTTTGGATTTTTAATATTTTTTTTGAAATTAAAAATTCACATATAAGTACTTAGTTTTGTATATATTAAAATTTTTATAAGCTGATTTTATGTTAAATGAAGTGTTTATTGCTTTCTAGTTAAACTATTTGATTTTAGGGTTAGGAGTAGAAGACTTATTAAGAAGTCTGCCAATAAGTTATGCATTAGCAGAAGTCTTTTGGAACATAAAGAAAATTTAGGGTTAAGAAACTTTTTTCAGAAGTATGCTAAATTGTAATGCATTAGCATGCTAAACGGCAATGCACTAGTAGAATTTTTGAGAAATCTTCTACACCTATATTTTTTAACCTAATTGAAATTTTTGTCTTCTAATATAAAGAAAATTTACACATTCTCTCTCTTTATCTCGAAAGCTCTCATTTCAGCCATAATTGATCAGTCATTTGACATAATTGGGTGAGTGGGCATGTATTTCCAAGTAAATGTTGGCCTGCATAACTTGCCTCCAACATGTGGGGGAATGGATGCTAATATGGGGTTCATGGAAGGGATTATAGCAGAGGGATATAAATTGGGTGAGAACACAGTGTGATCTGAATTGGTGGGAGTGATGAAGAAGCAATATGTGGGGATATGCTGATGACTGAAGCTTTTCAACTCTGGTGGTTACCATATGTTGTGTTGACAACGAAAATGAATCCCCTACATCTAACGACATATGTACTATCTTAGCTGAGAATTTATGATCTCCTGCTGGGTTCGTTCTTCATAAGCTATATGTCATATTAAAACCATTGGTTTAGAAGAATTATGTCAATGAAGAGCCTATATTTTCTAGTAGGTCCAAAGGTAAACAAGCATTATTTAACAACATAGAATTTATTGGTTCGTTACCATTTTTTAGGAGGCATTAATGTGGACTAATTTTTGCAATAGATAGTAAGTATATTTCAAAGTGTGGACATGAATTTAGTAATTAACATGATAATATGAGATTTAGATGTCTACTTTTTTAAAGGAAAAATTACTGTTAGCTACAAGAATAATACACCACCACATGGTCACACATCTGCACAAAAGTAACCTATTGAAAACCACACGAGCTTGAATCACATGAAAATATCCCTGAACTAATATGTGTTATGTTGTTAATACCATAAATATAATTTTAATATCAGAAAATGTGTCAGATTTTAAATTTGGCATCACCAAGTGATTTTTTCTTTGTGAAATGGAACATAATATATATCCAAATTATCAAAAAACAAAAATGAACACACATAGATCTATCATTCAAAATGCAATGTTATACAACAAATAACATGAGATAACATGTTAGAACATCTTAAAATATGCTAAGCATCATGGTAAATTGTCAGGTTGCAACTCCAAACACTTTTATGGTTATCAAAATTATAGTGATGATGTTAGAAATATAATAATTCATAGTTTAGTGATGTTTTCAAGTGATTCATATACTTTAGTATTTAATACACTATTGTTGTCTAGATGTGTGATCATGTGGTGGTGTACTGTTCGTGCAGCTAGCAATATTTTTTTTCTTTTTAATATAAATTGGACTGTTTGCTCGGCTAACTATTTTGTTAACTGATAATATTTCATGTTTTCACATTTTGAATATATCTTAGTGTTTTTCCTCAGTGAACATGATCGGCATACAATTGTAAAACACTACTTCGGTAGTAGGTTTGTTTTGTGCTTTGTTAATAGGGTTCTAAACGTAGCCCTTCTGCTTCTTCTTACCTTGGAATGTGGAAACGCCAACACTGCATGGCTGACATCTGCGTAATGGGTGGAATATACTTTATATGATGGAAACATTTATCTCATATAATAATATCAATATCATGGTGGTATTAACCACTTAAGTTTGGCTCCAACTTTTGTCTTGAGGAGTATTTGGATCCTCTTTCAGATCATGTTTATTTCGGATTAGGTGAGCGTGATAATAGCTTTGGGGGACTTAATGTTTATTTATTTTTTCATCTAGTAGATTATATTCCATTCAACCGAAAGACTACACACAAAGCCGGCAAAGATACAACACCTTTCCAGTCATAAGCCGACGTGGTAAACGATACCACCCAGAGCCAAAGATAAAAACACAATGATAACATCACTTAAATAAAAACAAAGGGAGTAAAGATCACTAATACCTTCTGGATCACACAACACAACATCAAAGGTGAGAAGAAGACGAATGCAAAATCCAGAATAAGCGAGAAAGCATTGACGGGCGATTTATTGAGGTGCGAGAAGAGCTCCATAATAAGTTCCGACCAGGAACCATGAGCATCCGCGACTCAAGAACAAGCTTCAACTAATGGAAGCCACGAGACAA
>NC_027749.1:30566140-30572717 GCF_000695525.1 Brassica oleracea var. oleracea | reverse complement strand
CAACTACAAAGCATCGAACAAACACCAGAAGAACCAAAGGTTGAGCGAAGACGCTACAAAGGACAGGAATAAGAATCATAGGCCACAGCCTACTAACCTCAAACGAGGATCCAATAAACACTCAAACATCACTGCCTCATAATCAACCAAATCCAGAATGTCAAAGAAAACTGGATCCACAGTCTTAAGAAAGAGAACCTTCAACGTAGGCGAACATGGAACATAGCGGAGACAGCCAAAAAATGCAACACCATCAAAGACCCGCTTGAATCCCGCCACACCATTTTCGATGGAAGAAGTAGACATCCACATCAGAGCCGGTTGAGTCCTGCACCGCGCACAAGAAACAGCTACGAAAAGGAAGAGACAACTCAAGCAAAGCTGAATAATGGATCAGCATCTGACCACACTCCGAGAGAGCCCAAGCCAACAAATGTCTCAGGTTCAACAAGCACACCAACAACTAGACTTAAAATTACAACCTAAACACCAACAGCTACAACATAACCATGAGACAATCTCTAACATGAGATCCACAGGACCAAACAAGCCCATCACACTTACAGTCGCCGGAACCCAACTGAACCGTTCACGGCTCCTGCACAGAAATTGGCTCGATCTACACTCATGAAACTCCAACCGATCATAGACGGATGGAGTCGGAAACAACCACTCGTCAAATCACCTAAACCTGATCTGGAGACACACTCACCAAGGTACCAAGTAACTGCGATTAAAGCCGGAGAGACATAAAATGAGACCTAAGGGAACCGCTCCCGATGGCGGTGAGAACCACCGACCGCCGGAGCAGCACGGGCGTGGACATTGGCTTTGACGGGGGACTTAATGTTTATATTATGCATAATTTTCTTAATACTACCCGACCTGTTTAACATTTAGCCATTGTATTCACTCATGAATGATGAACCTGAAAATATAGGCAAGGTTGTGAACAACCAACAAAATGACTAAATTTTTCGATTGAATGGTCTTTAAACATCAATACATCTTTAAACACCACATTGTATTGCATGTGATCAGTAAAAGATTCATTTTCTCAGCACACAATTATCTCCAAATATGATTTTGAGACTAAAGACACAAATTTTGGGGTGAAACACTTAATTATGTAATCTCATATTTTTTTTGTCAACGCCAATTTTTAGAAGATCAATTAGTAGTTAAAATTGTATCCATCCAACTGAAATTTCATACAAAATCTGGAGTATATTATGTCAAATATGGATATGAATTGCTACGTGAAAACAAATTACAACACACATATTCTCTGGTTGATCAACCGAGCATCACTAGTTTATAGAGCCATGTGTGGAGTGTGCGGACCCTAGGGAAGATGAAACATTTTATGTGGCAAGCGCTCACAGGTTGCATTGCGACGACAAAGATACTTGCGTTAAGGCACTTGGGTACCGATAGGAGCTGTCTTAGATGCGGTAACTCAGAGGTAACTATAAACCATCTTCTTTTTGAATTCTCCCCGGCCTTGTAAGTCTAGGCTCTATCAGGCTATCCGTCTCTTCCGGGTTTCTTCCCGAGTACTTTTATTTACCCAAACATGGACATGTTTTACTGGAGGAAAAAAAATGTGGCTTATTTGGAACCACTTATCGACACCTTCTCTTGGATCTTATGGTACATTTGGAAGGCGAGAAATGAAAAAGTTTTTAATGGAAACGAGATCTCTGCTAGAGACAGACTCCACTTAGCTTCGATCAAAGTAGAATGCTGGCGAGTTGCAAACCTCGAGGAAGTGGAGGCGGAAATTTTACAGCTCCAGTTCATGCGTCTTCTTCAATTCCTCTCACTGGATCCCCCAACACCGACTTTCCAAATTGATGGGATAGGGTGGACTTATCGGGATCAAACAGGAATTGAATACTTTGGACTTCAAGGATGCCATAAAAGTCTCTCAGCCCTTCATGCTGAGATGGAAGGACTTATTTAGGCGATGTCCTATTTACATGACTTACATATTGCCACGATACATATAGAGACAGACTGCACTGATCTGGTTGAAATGATTGGGAATCCAATCGATTGTCTGGGGTTTCCTTCCGAGCTAGTCTCCTGCCGGCTTATACGAGACGGTTTTGCAGGTTTTAGCATTTACTACATTCCTAGATCAAGAAACATGCGTGCTGATTTTCATTCCAATGAGGAAAGAAGCAACGGTGTTTGCTTTTCCCATGTAGATCAGACCCGATCGGAGCGTACACCTATTCAGATTGATGACATCTCATACTTAATTATAGTGAAAGTTTTTTTAATCAGAATATATCAAAAAGTTTCATACATGTTTGAAGGAAGTGAACCATCTTTTTTGTCACAAAATTGCAATTGAATTTAAAGTTCAGCCCAAAGGTTAGGCCCGATAAAGGTCTATAAAACTAATGAGTTTCTGAGGACTGATTTTTCCAAAGCATCCGTGTAGAAACCCATTAAAAAAAAGAAAAAAAAAAGAATGGTCAAGTATCTTTGTGGTGGTCGAGTCGCGGGAGATAAGGATCGATCGAGAAGTTTTAAAATACGAGGTGGGCGAAGAAGTGATCGTGAGTGAACTATGACTCAAATAAGTTGCTTGACCATAGTTAGAAGATGTCTTACATTGATCAGAAGGACGTTTTGGAAGCATCACAATTTTGGAAACACGACGGTTTAGAAGCTCGGCGTTTTGGAAGAATGAATTCCGCGAAACTTCGTATCAGCAGAATATTATTTCGAAGACATTGGAAGCAGGACGGGAATTAAGCAGGACAGAAAGCAAGCACGACGGGATCGAAGCACGACGGGAAAACCCAAAATTATACGAAAACCCTAATTTCGGTATTATGGAAGTTTTCGAGGAAGCCGGAGGCTCAGGAAATATTTTCTCTCAACTTCAGAGATCAAGTGGAGATAATTAAAATTGTTCAGAGCATCAGAAAGAGCGTATAAAAATATTTGGGATTGATCGTGGGACGAAAATTCACCGGAAGAGTCGAAATCAGACGAACGGACGGAGAAGCTCGAGGTGGCTCGTTGCATGGGATCAGAACGTGGTGCCAACTGTCCAGCAAGCTGAGTGTCTACAAAAGCTCGAGGTGTCGCCGTGCATGGAAGCTGCACATGCAGCTTGACATGTAGAAGCACGAGGTGGATCGACCAAGCACGAGGTGTCTCCGCGCATGCAAACGAAGCATGCTGATCGACATGTGAGTACTGGTGTGGCATCTTGCATGCACTCCAGGCATGCATCCTGACATGTGGGAGGATGTGTGTCGTCCTGCATGAGTCGGAGACATGCAGCCAGCCATGTGGAGCATGAGGTGCCGCCGCACATGCGTCCGGAGCCATACGAAGCGACACACGGGCTGCCACCAACCTGAAGCTGATTGATTGATGTCTCCTATAAATACCCAACGACACCAGCTCATTTCTTCACATCGAGACCTGTCCAAACCAAGTTAAAAACGTGAGAGAAAAGTTGAAAAAGAAAGCAAGTGATTTCAAGCTATTTCGAAAGTTTTAGAGAGTTTTCGAGGCCACTTCTCTACTGATATTGAGTCAGCGCCTAAGGAAGGTTCTGTCCAAATGAATTCATCCAGGACAGTCAGTTTATTTGATGATCAAGTGGAGGTACTGTCCGGAGTTAGTTCAGTTCCACAGATTCAGATCAGTCGAAGTTTTGCTCGATACTCCGCCGAGAAGTTCGAAGAACTGTCCAGAAGCTAAAAAAGGTTCTGTCCGAGTCCAGATCAGTCTGTCGAGGCCTGTCAGTTTCTTCATGGTGAAGCCGAGGTTCTGTCCAAGTCGATATCAGTCTAGTCCAGTCCAGTCAAGTCGTTCATGGGGTTTTGGCCAAGTCCTCTCCGATCAACCAGCTGCTTCTCGCCTAGAACATTGTGAGTAGGCTTGTTTGAATTCCACTTGGAATTTAGGGTAGATCGAGTCGCATATAGATTAGAATGATCACGCTATTGAATGGTAGAGTCCTTAGGGTTATTTTATTTATGGAACCGGACTCAGTTTAGCAAGGGCTAAGCTGAGATGAATGGAATTAAGACTGAGTTGATAACCTGACTAGGACTAGGATGCATCATGTTTTCTATTCTTGCGTGTTGATATGGTTGAGTGCAGGTTCCCGTTATCTTTAAAGATAGTTTCATAGCAGGAGGCTGAACTATCTGGGTAACGGTTTGATTGAGTTGTTTAGTATTGATATTATTGTTTAATTGTTTGGTTTTAGTGGTCTTAGGCCATATAGGCCGGATTACTGGTACTATTGGTTACTCTTGTAGAGTCGAGTGTCTAGTTAGGATCTGGCACTTTAGCCTTAGGTTAGGTTCTAGATTGAGTTTGTGTTGTGTGAGTGTTGCCGACAGTATGAGTGTAACCTGCCCATACTAGGCTTGTTTGGGGTTGATTAGTGTTTCCTCGCCCTCGTATTGAGCGGGTTCAAGGAAACCCCTTATTCGCTGGATCGGGAAGACTCAGAGAGACGGTATCATGGCCTATGGCTGAGTGATTACACGACGGTGTAATGTGGCAGTGACCCGAAGGACTGTGGGCTTTCGCGCGGTGACCCGAAGGATAGTGGGCCGCTGTCGGTTGAAAGTTCCTTCTTCTGGCCTTTGTGGTAGGAAGATAAGATATTGCCGATAGAGAGGATGAACACGAAGTCACCATTTCCCGGGGTAGTGTGTTGTGTTGTGTTAGAGTGTCGTTTAAAGTAATGGGTTATGGAACCCTAGAGTTAGTGTATCACCGATATACAGTGTTACAAGTTAGATCGAGTCGTAAATACTCATAGTCTTATTATTGTGATTGTGGTTGATTGATTTGCTTGCAGGTTTCTGACCTTAAGTCCTAATTCTGGCTTAAGTACCGGATTAGGCTTGGTGTGTATTTCTTTAGTGTAGGCCTGACGTTGGCCTGTATGTGTTTGAGTGATTGCTTGTGAAGCGTGGTGGATATTAAAGCTATGCGGTATCATTGGTTGGCCGATCATGTTCTTGTCTGATTGTTGGTCGACCGATTAATGATACTTGTATAGTCTAAGTATCTAACACTACATCAATACTGAACTCAGGTATATATATGGTTAACTAGGGATTGGTTGTTGACTTGTTTTAATGCAGGTTCCCGTTACTTGAAGCTAGATCATGGCAGGAGGCCAAGTCTAACTTAGTAACGGTTTGCTTAGCCTTGGGTTTTATTGCATGCTAGGGCTAGATTGATTGTTATTTTGGGTTGTCTGGGTTAGAGTCTAGGTTGCGGGTAGAGGCCGCCAGCTCACTCAGTAATACTAGATTACTCATCCAACTCCGTTGTCCTTTTTGCAGGTCGCTTTAGGTAAGGATGATTGGATAGCATGGTGCTGGACGTTAGGACCGCCGGTGTAGATTTTCATGCCTTTTGTTAACGGTATTTTGGATTTGTGTTTAGTTGACTCGATTTGGCATTAAGCCAGGACTGGTCTCGAATTATATCAATGTAATTGTTTTATATGCGCTTGATGAGTACTCTGATATTTGACTAGTCCGGTCTAACACAACGTTAGGTCGTAGTACGGGTTGAAAAGCCTTAGGCCTCGGTCTAACGGATAATGCTAACTCTAGGTACGGGTTGCAAAGCCTTGTGCCTTGACGCAGTGGGACGAGTTAGTGGATGAACTAGTCTAGGTCGTTGAGTAAATTTTGTGACTTTGACCGGATCGTCCCTAACCCGTCACGTAGCGCTTCCGGACCATGGTGTTGGGTTGGACGGTTAGTCATGTTCTTGTTTGATTGTTGGCCGGTTGATCGACCATATGTCTAGGACGGTTCGGGGGTGTTACAGAGGTGGTATCAGAGCATGGTTTCGTCCATGCTTCCAGAACTCATGATTTAATCGGTTTTTGAATTTTTATCGAGTCAAAATGAGTCACAAAAGGAATTAGGGAAACCGGTCACGTCCAGCGATAGGATTTGTATTTTTAGGAATTAGGATTGAGATTGCGGAATCTAGAATTGTTAGGTTGCTGGTTAGCATTGCGATTAGGTTGTTGTTAGTATTTTGTTGGGTTAGTAGATTATTTGGTTGTTTGTCTGCTAACTCGCGTGTGAGGTGTTCTTTTGAGTAGCAGCGAGTAAGTGTGTTCGTTGATCAGAACTTTAAAGGATGAAAACCTTAGGGTGGAGGGAGTTCAAGGCCAAACCCAAACCCGAAGCGAAAGAGGAGAGACAGATTCAGAGAACTGGGCGTTGCTATGGACTGGACAGATGGGAGGAATCAAGACTTCGTTGGGAAAGGACTTCATCAGTTTTTTTTGGGAAAAAGGGAGATCGAGAAGGATTTGAGGAATCTGGACAAGTTAGTATCAAGGACAATCAGAGTGTTATGGCAGAGCAACAGTTTGAGATGATTCAGCGATCATTCAACAGAGGACGATTGTGGAAGCCTTGAGGAGGACACTTAAGGAACAGTTGTGGACAGCGTAAAGATATATGGAGACGATTGGAGAATGTCGTGAAGATGAGCAATTGCGCAACTAAGAATTCGACGACGAATTCTATTAAGGGGGGGGGGGGGGGGGGGG
>NC_027749.1:30562565-30564254 GCF_000695525.1 Brassica oleracea var. oleracea | reverse complement strand
AATATTATTTCGAAGACATTGGAAGCAGGATGGGAATTAAGCAGGACAGAAAGCAAGCACGACGGGAAAACCCGAAATTATACGAAAACCCTAGTTTCAGTATTATGGAAGTTTTCGAGGAAGTCGGAGGCTCGGGAAATATTTTCTCTCAACTTCAGAGATCAAGTGGAGTTTATTAAAATTGTTCAGAGAATCAGAAGGGGCGTAAAAAAATATTTGGGATTGATCGTGGGACAAAAATTCACCGGAAGAGTCAAAATCAGACAAACGGACGGAGAAGCTCGAGGGGGCTCGTTGCATGGGATCAGAACCTGGTGTCAACTGTCCAGCAAGATGAGTGTCTACAAAAGCTCGAGGTGTCGCCGTGCATGGAAGCTGCACATGCAGCTTGACATGTAGAAGCACGAGGTGGATCGACCAAGCACGAGGTGTCTCCGCGCATGCAACTGAAGCATGCTGATCGACATGTGTGTACTGGTGTGGTGTCTTGCATGCACTCCAGGCATGCATCCTGACATGTGGAAGGAGGTGTGTCGTCCTGCATGAGGCTGAGACATGCAGCCAGCTATGTGGAGCACGAGGTGCCGCCGCGCATGCGTCCGGAGCCATGCGAAGCGACACACGGGCTGTCACCAACCTGAAGCTGATTGGTTGATGTCTCCTATAAATACCCCACGAACCCAGCTCATTTCTTCACATCCAGACCTGTCCAAACCAAGTTAAAAACGTGAGAGAAAAGTAGAAAAAGAAAGCAAGTGATTTCGAGCTATTTCGAGAGTTTTAGAGAGTTTTCGAGGCCAGTTCTCTACTGATTTTGAGTCAGCGCCTAAGGAATGTTCTGTCCAAATGAATTCGTCCAGGCCAGTAAGTTCCTTTGATGATCAAGTGGAGGTACTGTCCGGAGTTAGTTCAGCTCCACGGATTCAGATCAGTCGAAGTTCTGCTCGATACTCCGCCGAGAAGTTCGAAGAACTGTCCAGAAGCTAAAAAAAGTTATGTCCGAGTCCAGATCAGTCTGTCGAGGCCTGTCAGTTTCTTCATGGTGAAGCCGAGGTTCTGTCCAAGTCGAGATCAGTCCAGTCCAGTCCAGTCAAGTCGTCCATGGGGTTTTGCCCAAGTCCTCTCCGATCAACCAGCTGCTTCTCGCCTAGAACATTGTGAGTTGGCTTGTTTGAATTACACTTGGAAGTTAGGGTAGATCGAGTCGCATATAGATTAGAATGATCACGCTATTGAATGGTAGAGTCCTTAGGGTTATTTTATTTATGGAACCGGACTCAGTTTAGCAAGGGCTAAGCTGAGATGAATGGAATTAAGACTGAGTTGATAACCTGACTAGGACTAGGATGCATCATGTTTTCTATTCTTACGTGTTGATATGGTTGAGTGCAGGTTCCCGTTATCTTTAAAGATAGTTTCATAGCAGGAGGCTGAATTATCTGGGTAACGGTTTGATTGAGTTGTTTAGTATTGATATTATTGTTTAATTGTTGGTTTTAGTGGTCTTAGGCATATAGGCCAAATTACTGGTACTATTGGTTACTCTTGTAGAGTCGAGTGTCTAGTTAGGATCTGGAACTTTAGCCTTAGGTTAGGTTCTAGATTGAGTTTGTGTTGCCGACAGTATGAGCGTAACCCGCCCATACTAGGCTTTTTTGGGGTTGATTAGTGTTTCCTCGCCCTCGTATT
>NC_027749.1:30541141-30562398 GCF_000695525.1 Brassica oleracea var. oleracea | reverse complement strand
CGGTTGAAAGTTCCTTCTTCTGGCCTTTGTGGTAGGAAGATAGGATATTACCGATAGAGAGGATGAACACGAAGTCACCATTTCCCGGGATAGTGTGTTGTTTTGTGTTGTGTTAGAGTGTCGTTTAAAGTAATGGGTTATGGAACCCTAGAGTTAGTGTATCACCGATATACGGTGTTACGAGTTAGATCGAGTCGTAGATACTCATAGTCTTATTATTGTGATTGTGGTTGATTGATTTGCTTGCAGGTTTCTGACCTTAAGTCCTAATTCTGGCTCAGGTACCGGATTAGGCTTGGTGTGTATTTCTTTAGTGTAGGCCTGACGTTGGCCTGTATGTGTTTGAGTGATTTTTTGTGAAGCGTGGTGGATATTAAAGCTATGCGGTATCATTGGTTGGCCGATCATGTTCTTGTCTGATTGTTGGTCGACCGATTAATACTTGTATAGTCTAAGTATCCAACATTACATGAGTACTGAACTCAGGCGTATATATGGTTAACTAGGGATTGGTTGTTGACTTGTTTTAATGCAGGTTCCCGTTACTTGAAGCTAGATCATGGCAGGAGACCAAGTCTAACTTAGTAACGGTTTGCTTAGCCTTGGCTTTTATTGCATGCTAGGGCTAGATTGATTGTTATTTGGGTTGTCTGGGTTAGAGTCTAGGTTGCGGGTAGAGGCCCCCAGCTCACTGAGTTGTTCTTTTTTCAGGTCCCTTTAGGTAAGGATGATCGGATAGCTTGGTGCTGGACGTTAGGACCGCCGGTGTAGATTTTCATGCCTTTTGTTAACGGTATTTTGGATTTGTGTTTAGTTGACTCGATTTGGCATTAGGCCGGGACCGGTCTCGGATTATATCAATGTATGTATATTTCTCGAATCAATAAAGTAATTGTTTTATATGCGCTTCATGAGTACTCTAATATTTGACTAGTCCGGTCTAACACAACGTTAGGTCGTAGTACGGGTTGAAACGCTTTAGGCCTCGATCTAACGGATAACGCTAACTCTAGGTACGGGTTGCAAACCCTTGTTCCTTGACGCTGCGGGACGAGTTAGTTGATGAACTAGTCTAGGTCGTTGAGTAAATTTTGTGACTCTGACCGGATCGTCCCTAACCTGTCACGTAGCGCTTCCGGACCATGGTGTTGGGTTGGACGGTCAGTCATGTTCTTGTTTGATTGTTGGCTGGCCGGTTGGTTCATTCATCTCTAACCATGGGTGTTGGACGGTCAATCGGTCATGTTCTTGTTTGATTGTTGGCTGGCCGGTTGGTTCATTCATCTCTAACCATGGGTGTTGGACGGTCAATCGGTCATGTTCTTGTTTGATTGTTGGCCGGTTGATCGACCATATGTCTAGGACGGTTCGGGGGTGTTACAATCCGCCTCTTGAGTTTTCTTATGGGGAATATGGAGACACAAAATCAAAACAAATACAGAGGATAAACTGTGGATGTCCTTGATAATTCCCGTGAAATCCTTCATATGTGTCTTCTTGTTAACAGATCCTATGAGCGTTGAGTTGTCGGAGAATATTTGGAGATGTGAAATCTCCTGAGCTTCCGCCATGCGTAAGCTTTCTCTGACCACCAGAGCCTGTGCTACTAACGGTGAGTCGATGAAATCTTGTACCATAGAATATTGCTTAGGGAGAGGTTCTGATGATCCTGGGAAAACCAAGGCCAAGTTAACCTTCTTCTAGAGTGTGTCACAAGACACATCCGTCTTTCATGAGATGGAGTCAAAGTAGGATGATTGTTTTCTCTGGATCTGATCAGATCTTACTGCATGTGCTTGATTCCATTCCCTTGCCAAAGCTAAGCTTCTGGTGGCTACTTCTTCAGGTTGAGATTGTTTAGCTTCCATGATGAGTGAGTGTGGGAACCGAAATTTGCACCGTCGATTTCTGTTAAATTAGGAAAGTCAAGCGGACCTAACTTTCCCAGAGGTCCTAGATTTCTGCTAAGCCAAACATCAAGTGATCAGAAAATAGAAAACAGACCAAAATAATAAATTGAATAAATCGAAAAAGAGCAAAGAAAGGTCTTATTCCGAATTTACGTATAAGAGTTACAACAGGTAAGCCTCGGCTGAAAGAGCTGTCGGCGAATTCCTAGTTCTAACCACCTAAGATTTGGAAACCTAGTTGAGTCGCAGCTCGATAACAAAAACGGAAAGTTTGTCTATTGCTCTAAGTTTGCTCTTGATGTACAAAGTTCTCTCTCTTGCACCTCTCACCTTAGCATACTTTATATACTCCTCCTAGGTCGGTTTATGCTTTCCTTTTTCCCCCGGGTCGAGTTTGTCCCTTCGCGGAAATATTCCTTTTTTCCGATCTTCATCATTATCCTTCGATACTTTGACATTTATCTCAAAACTTGATAAATGAAACTTAACATTTCTGGAGGAGTATCATCTCTGCTAGATCTCTTTTTTGTAAAGGACTAATTAAAAGGGTGGGAACAGGGTCATCTATCTCAGTATGGAATGATCCTTGGATCCCATCCACTCGCCCGAGACCAGCTAACAAAAACCTTCATAACAGTTACCCGGACCTTACAATGGATTCCCTTATTCATCAGGATTACCGCACTTGGAATTTACAGGCACTTAGGACTTTGGTGGAGCCCAACGATGCAAAATTGATTGAAAGTATTCTTCTGAGTAGAAATCAGATGGAAGATAGGAATGGTTGGCATTTCACTAATAATGGGAGATACTCGGTACAATCAGGGTATCAAGTAGAAAGGATCTATCCTGACAAGGAAAAACCACCAGAATTTTATGGTCCCAATGTGGATACACTCAAGGCATTCTGCTGGAAAGTGAAGTGCCCTCCAAAGTTACGGCATTTTCTATGGCAGTTGCTGACAGGTTGTATAGCAGTGACAAAGAATTTAAAATCAAGAGGAATCCAAGGAGATACAGTTTGTGCACGGTGTGGAGACCCGGAGGAATCAATAAATCATGTTTTCTTCGAGTGTCCTCCGGTACGGCAAGTGTGGGCACTATTTAAGATTCCATCAAATCCAAACTTTTTTCCTATTGGTTCTTTATTCGCTAATATGGATCACTTATTTTGGAGAGTTAACCCGAAAATTGAAGATCATCAGTTTGCATGGATACTATGGTACATCTGGAAGGACCGAAATAATAAAGTTTTCAGTAATATAGATATTGATCCGAGAGAGACGCTCAACTTAGCAGAATTGAAGTCAACACTTTGGGCTGAGGCACAAAATATCAATAACCAAGGGTTGCACCTGAAGTACAGATCAGATCGACCTTAGAGACCACATGAAGATGGTGTTTCACGGATGGTTCTTGGAAAGATAAAGATTCTTTTTCAGGACAAGGCTGGCTCAGTACCCTTCCAGGGTTTGAGGGTTTGTTAGGGGCAAGGAATGTAAGGGCAAGTCTCTCACCTCTTCATGCGGAGATGGAGGCATTAATTTGGGCAATGGAATGTATTAAAAACTTAAGACAGTACCGGATCACGTTTGCAACGGATTGTTCTCAACTAGTGAAGATGGTTTCGGAACCAGAGGAATGGCCATCATTTGGAAGTTACCTTGAGGACATTAAGCTTTTGAGAAGAAGCTTCACCAACTCAGAAATCGTTCATGTTCCTAGGACGGAAAATATAATGGCAGATCGCTTGGCACGCAGTGCTCGGATACAACCGTCGTTCGTCGTACACATGGATGCAGAGTTACCACTTTGGTTTACAGAGTTTACATGAGTCTGTAAATGCTTTTGCTGTAAAAAAAAAAAAAAAAATTAAAATTTACCTTTTCCTGAAAATAAAAAATAGATCGTCATAATATCCTTGGGCTTACTCTCATTGAAATCGTAAGTGGGCTTTCTAGCCGTGTTTTAAGCCTTTGCAGGCCTTTTTACGACTAAAGCGTTCTTACGATTTCTTCGAGAAATCACCTTTGGTACGATGTCGGTTTTATGAATAGCCCGAATTAATCATATTATTGAGACAACAAAGGTGTCAACTTGAACCTATACGAGAAAAACAAGTCTTGGCGGTGTTTCTCGTAAAATTCCAACGGTAACTCCGATCGAGACGAAACGAGTGACAATGTGACCGAAGCTCGAAGGAGAAATCTATGAAGACGAGACGAGAGTGCGAAGTGTTGGCTAGGTCCAGTTGTGTCGCCATACGGGGATAGGGACGGACAGCGACCCGGTCGCCAAATGGCGACCTGGGTTCGAACCATCTTCGTCGCCATATGGCGACCGTAGTTGGTAGCAAGCCGGTCGCCATATGGCGACCCGGACTCGTACTGTATTGGTCGCCATAAGGCGACCCGAGGTGTAAGCAAGCCGGTCGCCATATGGCGACCCGGATTTGTACCGTCCCGGTCACGATATGGCGACCCGACGTGTGGGCAATCCGGCCGCCATAAGGTGACCCGGACTTACATCGTCCCGGTCGCCATATGGCGACCCGGAATTTTACCGTCCCGGTCGCCATATGGCAACCCGAGGTGCGGAAAAACCGGTTGCCATATGGTTACCCGGACTTTTACCGTCACGGTCGCCACATGGTGACCCGATGTAAATAATGTCCTTGTCATTCTTCGAACTTATCTCGAGCATTCTCCGAGATCAGTGATTTCAGGTGTTGAATTCGAGATTGCCGATAAAACAAGTTCAGAACTTATCGTAGAATTTCTTAGTTAAAAATCATATGAAATTTACCGTTCCTGAGATTTGTTTTCCGAGGACTTTCAGGCATTGATTCCGTCTTGACCGATTTCGACCCCAACAATGAGTTACAGTCCTACCATGTTAACCAACAGATCCAGGGATGGATGGTACTCGATAAATACCCGTTGGCGGAAGACAAACTGTTGATCTAAAGCGTACCACTATCGTTTCGAAACTGTCTTCAGCACCAATGTGAACTGCTTCTTTGAAATATCTTTAAAATAAGAAAAAAAAATTGTTTAATTTTAGTCATCTGGCACGATTATATTATGGGAATTTATTCTACTTTACAAAATTTAATGTAGGACCATTTCATTAATTACTTAATATGGCATATTTAATTAATTAGATTAATCAATCAAATATATAACATCTTTAGAAAATCTTAATAATTGATATATATTAATAATAAATCAATTTTAACTAAACATTTATTTTGCTTGTTATAACAAATTCTGTTGAGAAAAAATCTAACATAATTTTAATCAAATAATTTTTATAAGATAATGCACTTAATAATTTCTTAATTAGTAATATAATAATATTATAAACTAATATTATTAAAAATTTATTATCTACCGAAAATAAAAATAAAAATTATGTGCTAGTTTTATAAATTTTATAATTAGTCTGTACATTATAATAAAATATGTTTCTATGTGAATTAAATATAGTAAAACAATATTAAATTAGTAAACTGAATTAAAGTAGCCTAGTAGTTAAGGTTTAAAGGATTCTACCCCGATGTTTTCAAATCTCAGACTATGCAATTTCTTGCTTATATGATGCAAAGCTTTTTTGAGGTTTTATTATAGTGCTTTCCGAGCCATTGCTGTATCTGATTGTTGCGGAGAGAGCATGACAATCGAAGATGTCATACATGTAGAACCGTCCATCTATCCAAGTGTTCCGGAGAGAGCTTCATCGTGGAATCATTATATGTGGAATTGTTCATCAATTTCGCATATGTTGCAGGTAGTTGATCATCATAGGTAATAGATTATAAATTATATGATGATATAATTGGTGATTTACTAAGTGTTAAAAACACTGAACTATTTTATTTTTAACAAGTGTTTTCATTTAAAATAAAGAAATAAAATATCATTAAAATTCATAAACCATGTAATATTTTTATTCAAGAATAAAATAAAATTGTTAATATATATTAAACTTTTATACCTACGACTATTTATTATCTTTTATTTATTTCAAAACTCACAATAATATGTTATCTAAAAATAATTATATACAAAATATAATAATATATAACATAACCTTTAGTTCATGTGTTATTTACAAAATATGCTACTTGGAAATATTAATAATTAATTAAATATATTAAGGGCAAATTAGTTTAACTATAAATTTAATGTTAATTTTAACTATAAAAAATGTTCATACAAATATAAAAAATCATACAAATTCTTTCAGTTTTCATAAAATAATGCATTAATTTAGTAAGAAAAAATTAAAAAGTCATATAATATTCCAAACTAATAAAATAGTTGTGTGATTTTCTAAATTTCTTTTCATTAAATATACATTTTTAAAAATAAATATTCCAAACTCAAAATGATAATATTCCAAACTTAAAAAGTTAAAATCATAAATTTTCAAGTATTAATTTTTGAAATGGAAAAAAAAAATTTATTTTAAAAACTAAAAAATAGTATAACGTTTCGAAGTCTTAATTTAATAACAAAAAATCAGAAAACTTAATAGCATAACATCGAAAAAATCCTTTGTCAAAAATTTTTTCTAAAATAATATATAGATGTTACTATTCATAAAATTTAATAAAATAATAGTGATAAATTACTTAAACAAAAATGAATTTATTTATAAAATTCCGAAATATACTAAAATGATAGATGCTAAAGTATATTTTTTAAACACAACATTTAAATATAAATTATCCTAAGCAAATATATCTTCTATAGTGTAACTAAATAAATTTTAAAAACGTATTGTATGCAAACTATTGAAATTAAAATAAGAACATATTTTGAAGCAGTTCTATATTTGATTATTTCAAATTAATTTATTATACCATACCCGAGCATATATTAATATGTAATAAAAATTTCGCAAATTAAAATGTATTAAAATCATTATATATTACTAATATATAACACTAAAATTTAAATCATATATTTAAAACGTTTACGATAATATGAAATTTACACATTTATAAATTGGAAAAATATATGGATGGACGTGCGGATCAAACTCTATATTATATTAAACCATCTCCAATCCAACTATAGAATAGTTTTATTATAGAGTAACTTTTGTTCCAATAGTATGTTTCTATATAGTGGTACTTTATTATATAGTTACTCTATCTTAGAAGAAAAATAGAGGAAAAAAAGAATTACATTGGAGATGCTCTTAAGAAAGTATATGGGTATGATCGTTAATATTGACATGCCAAGATATGTAGTTGGTGAGAATAGATGTGTAAATAAAGGGTAGAGACTAATATGTAGGAGTGTAAGAGAATTGATGTAATTAACATAGTGGTTTAACAATATCGTACACCATTAAAAAAAAATTAAGATATTATCTTTTAGGATTCAAATTTTCTGAATTATATTTAACAAGAGTTTTTCAGAAGACAGCAAAAGATAACTCCATATCTGTTTTGCCTGAATTAAATTCGGATTTCATAAGTTTTCCACGTCTAAAAGAAATGCTACTTTGCTTGTTGTTTTTTTTTTTTTTGTAAAGGAAGCTACTTGCTTGTTACTATACTATTTTTTGGTCAATATCGTATTGCTTTACTAAAAATAAAATGAAAATCAAGTATTCTTAGCCAACTTGTATATGCGAAATATGTACCCATTTCTCACGTCATCTGAAAGGTTGAGCCAACTTGTGTGAGCCAGTCGAAGATTCTTCGGTAACGTTTCAATCAATCACCGTTTCAATCAATGTGTAACGCTTATTTGGGCTTATTGTCCTTTTATTTGCGACCTGAATGTGTTATTCTTATTGTTTTGCCCTCATTTATACGGTATCATACTTATTCATATACATTCTTAAAATCTTCAGCTCCGCATCAATCTATTCACTTCTCTCTGAACAAATAATTGGAAAAATAAATGGACTTTAATGATATAAATAGTCAAATAAATTTTAAACTTTTTTATATACACCATCATATATCAGACCCAAGACGTTAAATCTTAAATTATTACAACATAATCAGAATTAGTTAGTTCATAAACATGCATCGCGGTCTTTTCAAAATTATGCCTCACATAAACGTTAGAGCTACCTAAGTGAACCTATTAATAATCAGTCCTAATTAAACATGCTACATATGTGAGTCAGTCGAAGATTCTTCAATTGTTACAACCAACTCAGAATTAGTCAGTTCAACATTATACACCTAACTGAACCTATTTGAAATCCCTTCTAATATCGGTGAACTCAAAATAGAAAACCTTTTCATATAACTAACTTAATTTACTGATTGTCTGTTTTAATTGATTTGTAAATTCTTTAAAATTTGGGTGGGCATTTATTCGGAAATCAACCAATACGTATTTGCTCAGTATTTGGAAGTAACCCAATACTTTTCTCATCTCTCGTATATAAATATGAGAAATTTTCTAGGATATACTTTTTAAGTTTTTGTTACAAAAATAATTTTCAATGAAAAAAATGATCAAAAGAATTTTATTAAATGGTAAAAGTATATTTTTACCATAGGGTTAACTAATATAGACTTATGATTTAGAGTTAAGAGGTAGGGTTTCGGGGATACGGTTTCAAATTTTAAAAAGTAAAAAATAAATATCAAAAATTTCAAAATAAAAATGGACTATTTTAGTCATTTTCGTTTTTGAATGGTATAATTGTAACAAAAAAATTATAAAAAACTATTTGAGAGAATTACCTTATAAATAGCGTACATAAGGAAGGGTACAAATAAAAGAAAAATATCTATCTAAAAATGGAGAAATGCTTTGCTTCGATGATTTTCCTGGCTTCTTTTCTTCTTCTTGTCCTTTTAAACCTTGAACTCGTTCATGCCGTCGGGTGTGCCGGAAGCTTATTCAACAGTAACAGCACCTACGCTCAGAACCGTAACAATCTCTTCTCTACTCTTGCTTCAAAAGTCGTTGCCAACGGTGGACTCTACAACGATTCACTCGGCCAAAATCCCAACAAAGTTCAAGCTCTTGTCTTCTGTGCAAGAGGCGCTGAGAAAGCTTGTATTAGTTGTGTCCAAAAAGTGATTCAGGATATACAGAAAGAGTGTCCATATCACATGGATTCGTTCCAGTGGGACAAAGACGTTGTAGACGACCATGTTTCTTGTCTTGTACGTTCCTCAAACCAAGCAGCTTTCCAGAAACTCGAGCTTCGACCTGCTGACATTCACCCAAATCCAAACAGTATCGAACCATCCAAGAACATGACCTTTTCAGTAAACAGTGGGAAGCAACAGTTAATCGGACTATCAAGGTTGCCACGGATTCTAATACTTCCTCGCTACTTCAGTACTTCGGTGCTGTAAAAGCCGAGTTCACGGAATTTCCAAATGTATACATGTTGATGCAATGCATGCCCGACATAACTTCTCGAGAGTGCATGACATGTTTGGAAAAATGCGTGGTATATTTTAAAGCAATGTATTGGGGAAGCCAAGGAGGCGAGGTTAGTCGTCCGAGTTGTGTTTTCAGGTGGGATCTATATTCTTTCCGTAGTGCTTTTGATAATATAACAATATTTCATGCACCTCCTCGAGTTAAGTCGCAGGCTCAGCCACCTACAAATGACAAGAAAGGTAAAAACAGATGAGTTAAGAGTATTGTTTCAATATGAAAAATGATAAGAGGGATTAAAAAAAAAATTGTTAATAATTTTCAGGAAGAAGCATTAGGTATGGTGGAATTATCACGATAGTTGTGCCTTGTTTCATTAATCTTTTGGTGTTTATTGGTCTCATCAAATTTTATGGTCCGAGGAGAAAATCCAAGAACGGAATCAATGGTAAGTGTGTGTACCATGTTTCTTGCATCAAATGTTGATTGTAAGACCTATTTCGTTTTTTAGTTGGTAGTGCAGAGTACTCCGATGCGGATGGTCAATTTATGTTCCGGTTTGATCTTGGTATTATCATAACGGCAACCAGTGATTTTTCATCTGAAAATAAGCTTGGCCAAGGTGGATTTGGTACCGTCCATAAGGTATTTATAACATTTTCAAAATAATTAATTATTTAGATCTTGGTCTTGGATGAGTAACAAATCTTCAAAACCGGTTTCAGGGGATATTAATAAACGGGAGAGAGATAGCGGTGAAACGATTATTAAGAGGTTTAGAAGGAGGTATGGAGTTTAAGAATGAGGTTTCACTCTTGACAAGACTCCAACATAAGAATCTGGTTAAGCTTCTTGGTTTCTGTAATGAAAGAGATGAAGAGATTCTTGTCTATGAATTTGTCCCCAACTCAAGTCTTGACCACTTCATCTTCGGTGGGACTTCGAAACGCAGCTACATTCTTATAGTTTTTATAAACTCTAAAGTTACCCATATATATCCTTCACTGAAATTCTGCAGATGAAGAGAAGCGTAAGCTTCTTACATGGGAGGTGAGATTCAAAATTATAGAAGGTGTTGCTCGAGGTCTTGTTTATCTCCATGAAGACTCTCAGCTAAAGATTATTCACCGAGATTTGAAGGCTAGCAACATCCTTTTAGACGTAGAGATGAACCCTAAGGTTGCAGACTTTGGGACAGCAAGGCTGTTCGACACTGATGAGACAAGAGCTGAAACAAAGCGAATAGCTGGAACCCGGTAAGAACATATCAATCAACTTTGAAGACACATAAATATGATCACCATCAATTTACGATATTAGTTGTATATATGCAGTGGATATATGGCTCCGGAATACATGAATTTCGGGGAAATCTCAGCTAAATCTGATGTATATAGCTTCGGTGTTGTGCTTCTAGAGATAATAAGTGGTAAAAGAAATAATAGCTTTGAAGGTGAAGGAATTGCATCTTTTGTAAGTTTCTTTACAAATCAGTCTTCTTGGTTATTCCTTTTTCTTATCTTCAAACTTATGTGGAAAGTAAGAATGTAATTAGAAACTTTATAAATTACTATTCAACAAACTAATAAATACAGTAAACTAATAAATTTATTTGGTGATGATCAATTGATAAGATTATAAGATAATAAATATTAAACGATCATACATAAATAAATAATCCCATTATCATAAATTATAATTTTTCTTATGAATTTTATATAAATTTTCATATAAAACTATATAAATTTGTATAAACATAAGTAAGAAATTATATTGTTATTTTTTCTATAAAATGAAATTTATCTCTATTTTTGTTATCTCTATAATATTATTTGAGAATCTAGTTTCCTACTTTTCACAGTCATATTAATTTTCACAAAATTCAATTACAAGATTACCTTTGATGAATTAAAGATTATACCCAATGGTCATTACTAAAAATAGATTTCTATCATTTAAATTTTAAATTAATTTTTAGAATACAATATAAAAGTAAAAAATATATTTTAATATATATATATATGTATATTTTATAAATACAAACGAATTTTATTTTTTCTTACTTTATATTTTTCTAATTAAGATGGGAGAATAATTATATTTATTACAAATTTATTTTTTGATAATATAAATTATAGTGACTTGAAACTTATAAATAAACATATAAATTCATATCCCTAAATGAGAACATAATGATGACTAATATGATCTTCTTTATCATTGAAATAAAGTATAAAACTACTTAAAAATTATAAGCAACGAAATCAAACATTTACCAATTATTATGATTTAATTATTTTGTAAATATTTAATCATGTGCATCATCACGAGAGAATCACCTAGTTATTACAAAACATGTTAGTGTTATTTGTAGAGTTGAATTAAAAATTCATACATTTTCTAAGATACATATCTCTAGTATTCTAAAAAAAATAAATAGTTTAAGAACAAAGAGACAAAACCCAAGTTTATAAAGTTTGATCAATGAGTATAATATTGTGAAAACATATATTTTCTTTTTTTTAATAAAAAATATTTTATAGATAATAAATTTTTCTTTAAATTAGTTACTCTATAAACAAATAATATTTTACTCTTTCAATATTATTAATTTATAGTTTTACTTTATATATATTTATTAGATACATATATTTATTTACTTATTTGTTTTCAGACATGGAAGAGATGGGCTGAAGGAAGGCCAGAGATTATAATTGATCCTTTCTTGGTTGAGAATTCGAGTAATGAGATCGTTAAGTTGATCCAAATTGGTTTGTTGTGTGTTCAAGAGAATGCAACAAAGAGACCAACCATGAGCTCTGTAATGGTTTGGCTTGGCAGTGAGAATATCACCATTGCTTTACCTAGGGCTCCTGCTTTCACAATGATTAAATCACCATCTGAAGATTGTACAATGTCAATGAGCAATGTCTTCACGGAGTTGAGTTCTCGTTAAGTTTAGTTAATCAAAAATGTTGTTTTCAGATTGATATATTGTATGTGTCATCTAAAACGGATACTCCCTGCTTTGTGTTTACTCCCTGCTTTTGTATATTGTATTTACGAGATGTTTTGACTGAACCACAAATATTCAACATTTCATACAACTCTTTTTCCCTAGAAATGGAAGCTTTAGATTACTACGGAAATCTGACCGAATAAAGAGGATCGTTGAGTTATAACTTTTCTGAGTTATAAATTTGTTTGTTAATCAATATGTTGTTGCGCCAAATTTGGATCAATTTAATTCGATCGGTTCATATATGTGATTTAGAAACTAAAAGGCAAAAACTTAAATAAATATATAAAATATACTTCTTCTTTTTCAGCAACAAATGTTTATATTAAAACTATGATAGGCCCTGCTCAATGGGTGGATAAACAAATGAACAAATAATACAATTTATTTAATTATTGAAATTTTAATAGAAGATTATTATTTTGCTTTCTTTTAACTATAGTTTTAGTTTAACTACAGATGATTCAAATTGTTTGTATTTTTATTTTCTGTTCTCTATTCTAACTTTTAACAAAGGAATACTAAAGATCGTAGCTTTGGTCACTGAATGAACAAAAAAAAACTTTGATCCTGTACCAAAAAGACATTGGTCGTTTCTTAATAAAGTAAACTCTCTCTAAAGTTCTATGTTGTGTGCATGTTTATTATTTTAATCTCTCTCTAAAGTTCTTGTTGTTTTCATGTTTATTATGTTAATCTCTCTTCCGTGTTGTATACAAATCTAACGTCTTTTTAAAGACGTCTGCATGGTGAAAGGCACAAAGCTCATCACCATTGAGCGCCAAACGTTATTTTAAAATCCAGGTCATGGGTTCGTACTTTAATTGATTTGATATGAACTTTTTTATTTACTGATTTTGATTTAATCAATTTAACTCAATGTTGGGGTCAAAATCGTGCCTGAAAGTCCCCGGAAAATGATTCTCGAAACATAACTTACGTATCAAATTTAATGAAAAGGTTGTACCACAAGTTCTGGAAATATTTTTTCGGCAATCTCGAAATCAACGTCTAAGATCACCACTCTGGGAAAATCTTCTTGAAAAACCTTTCAGAAGCGAACCGAATAAGAAATTCCTGACAAAGTCGATTGAGGCACCCCGGGATTGGGTCAGTATATGGCGACCTGAATTTCACCAACCCAGGTCGCCATATGGCGACCAGGACACTACCAAACCAGGTCGCCAAATAGAGACCGAGATGACATCAGCCCAGGTCGCCATATGGAGACCGAGATGACATCAGCCCAGGTCGCCATATGGCGACCGGGATATTACCAAACCAGGTCGCCATATGGCGACCGAGATGACGTCAGCCCATGTTGCCATATTGCGACCGGCCTGATGCAAGCTCGGGTTTCCATATGACGACCGGCTTGATGCAAGCCCAGGTCGCCATATGGCAACCGAGATAATGTCAGCCCAGGTCGCCATATGGGGACTGGCCTGATACATGCTCGGCTCACCATATGATGACCGGCCTGATACAAGCCTGGGTCGCCATATGGCGACCGGCTCCATGCAAGCTCGGGTCGCCATATGGCGACCGGTCTGATGCAAGCCCGGCTCGCCATATGGCGACCAGCATGATCCCTTCCCGGCCCTCCTGTTTTAGGCCTCGACTGAACTGTCTTTCGTTTCGTCCCAATCTGAGTTTCTGATGAGATTTTAGAAAGAAAACAAGCAACACAACTCTTAGTCGCCACACAACTCCTAGATCGCCAAATATAGCTCCCAGGTCGCCATATACAGCTTCCAGGTCGCCATAAGGCGACCCCATATTGTTTTGCTTCGAGTCTCGATCAAAATGTCTTTCGTTTCGTCCCAATCGGAGTTTCCGATGAGATTTTACGAAGAAAATAAACCGCACAGCAATTGGTAGCCACAAAGCTCCCACGCCATATACAGCTCCCTGATCGCCATATGGCGATCCCATTTTGTTCTTCTTTGAGTCTCGATCGAAATGTCTTTCGTTTCGTACCAATCGGAGTTTCCGATGCAATTTTACAAAGAAAACAAACAACACATGTTTTCTCGTAAAAGTTCAAGTCAAAGCATCAAGATGATATGGGCTGACTTAAACACCATCGTATCCTTGACTTATTGAATTTACTTGGTTCAGTTCGTAAGACCAGCGACATAGAAAATGGACATCGGACAACTCGACGATATATCCGAGAATAATCGTAAAAATGCATAAGTCATAAAACGGCCTCAAACGGCCTAAAACATTGATGAAAGACCACTTATGGTTTAACGCGAGAATAGACCAAATTTAGTGACGGTTTAACTCGATTCTGATAAGGATAAATGGAAAAGAGGATAAATGTGAAGTTTCGAAAATAAACATGAATCATGAGAAGATAAGGAAAACTTCGGCAAAGAAATAAACTCGAATCGGGAAAGATGGCCGACCTTGGAGGCAGATATAAGGAAGAGCCAAGGACATGAGCAAAAGAATAATTCTTTTAGACTCCATAACTCTCTGAACTTAGAAACCTTAGGCTTTATTCTCGACAAGCTCGGTTTCTATGACTTGCACTCATACTAGAACAAACTCACCCATGCATTTCGATCTCTTGTTCAAATCTTTCTAATTAAACTACGTTCGACTTGATCCTCGAAAGGGGTACATAGGCAGCCTTTAATAAGGTCCAGCCCCAAATCTTAACAAAATCTTTTCGTCTTTTTCGTCTATTGCTAAGCGAGTTGCAGCCACATAGGTTTCTCTCGACATAGGTGGTAGTGCTAGCAATTAGTCTCGTTCTATTTCTTGTGTTACACGATATCCTTTGTCTTTGGAACGCTCATAAGCAAATTCGAAATAAAGATCTATTGTTTGCTAAATTAGTTTTGTTATATTTCCATATTTTCCGCATTTATCTGGTCACTTGTCGTCGGCTCTCGCAGAAAATTCGGACCTCTAGAAATTTAGAGTTTTCCTAACTTTCTTTATTTTACGGAAAATTGACGGTGTGAATTTCGGTTTCCACACTCAATCAAAACTTTTTATACTGATTTGTCTTTCAGAAAAATTTTCCAACGATTCTCATCATTACTTGTAGCGACACTGAGTATATGAGAATTTAAACCTCTTCTGCAAGTATCCTCCCCTACCAGGTTTAAAAAAAAAACTTAATGCAATCTAATGTGTAGGTTACTTTTTGTTTTTAACATTTTGGGACACGACTTATGTATTCATAATTTCTTGTTAAGGCCCAATAGTTAGTTATTTTTCTCTAATAGAAATATAAAGTTAGTATGAGTAGGTTATTTTCTTCAAGCCTTGTAAAGTACTTTTCCCTAGCCTTCTTTGAAGAATGTTTTAGATTTGTCATCTGACTGAAATTATCTTTCTACTTTGTGTTACTTTTTGACATTTTTTGCTCTTTTATTAGTCTAGAAAATCTCTTTTCTCAAGATTGACCCTTTTGAAATTTTTGTTGAAACCATTTACGTTGGGTGTTCAATCATTTTCAAACTACACTCTAGAAAATCTGCATAACTATCTTATGTATATAAGTGACAAATTCTTTTCTATCATTTAAGCGTGGAGAATTATCAATCAAAGTGGAGACTAAACGGTTTCAAACAAAAAGTGGAGACATATCACAATGTGGTCAACACAACTTTTAAACAAAGAGCGTGTGGTTAGTCTCCATATTTTTCCCACCGGAAAACAAAGTAAATAAAGAGTCGATAATGCATCCAAATAAAAAGAGAGAGAGAGAGGGATAAAAATAGGAATGTCAAAAAGGTTGGTCCGTCCCGTCCCGTCCCGTACTGCAGCGGGCTCGTCTTCATGCAGGTTACGGCGAGTCAGGCCCGCGCGGGCTGCGGTCTCCAAAAGGTCGGCCCAATCTCGCCCCGCCAAATGCACAATCCTTGACGGGCCGGCCCGAGGGACAGACGCTAATGGAGTGTATCAGGATGCTTCTTGACGCTGCAGGCTGCTTTAGGATGCTTCTTGACGCTGCATGCTTCTCCAGGACGCTTCAGGCTGCTACACTACATACCTAAGTGCACATAATGAAGATACATGGAAAAGAGGATAAATGTGAAGTTTCCAAGATAAACATGAATTTTGAGAAGATAAGGAAAACTTCGCAAAGAGATAAACTCGAATCGGTAAAGATGGCCGACCTTGGAGGCATATATATAAGGAAGAGCCAAGGCGAGGAGCAAAACAATAATTCTTCTAGACAGAACTCTGCACTTAGAAACCTTAGGCTTTATTCTCGACAAGCTCGGTTTCTACGACTTGCACTCATACTAGAGGAACTCGCCCAGGCAGTTTGATCTCTTGTTCAAATATTTCTAATTGAACTACGTTCGACTTAATCCTCGAAAGGGGTACGTAGGCAGCCTTTAATAAGGTCCAGTCCCAAATCTTAACAAAATCTTTTCGTCTTTTTCGTCTATTGCTAAGCGAGTTGCAGCCACATAGTTTTCTCTCAACATAGGTGGTAGTGCAAGCAAACTTAGTCTCATTCTATTGCTTATGTTATACGATATCCTTTGTAATCACATTTCCAGACAAGCCTCCTGTATGGTTTTGTCTCTGGAGCGCTCATACGCAGATTCGAAATAAAGATGTATTGTTTTCTAAATTCGTTTTGTTATCTTTCCATATTTTTCGCATTTATTTTGTCACTTATCGCTGGCTCTAGCAGAGAATCCAGACCTTTGGAAATTTAGGGTTTTACTAACTTTCCTTATTGATATCACTCAAATTACCCTAAGGAGTGATTTTTACTCTCTCAAATAAGAGGCAGAGTTGTAACACTTAGGGATCGAATTCACAGGGAGCTACTGCACACACTAGATCTAAATAGTTATTGATTAAGTTAGGCTAATAGATTATAAAGCAGTAATGAGTAGAACAGAGTGAACAAGGTAGTTGTTCAGTAAATTGATAAGTTGTTTGATGGAAGAATGATTTACTAGACTTAGGGTTTCAACCAGGTTATTATGACTCTATCTATAGATGCTAGGAATGATCCTAGAACTTGATATCTAATACAAAAGACTTCCAGCTCTCGTTGTGAGTCTAATCTATTGACTAAGTCTTTGTTCCAGCTTTCGCATGCGAACAAGGAATGAGCGTCGATCAATGCTATTGAGTTAGCGTCTATCAATGCTTCCTCAGACAAGCATTAACGCTCAGATCGATAATGTTCAACTAAATTCCTAGACCAACTCTCGTATGTGCCTAGGTATCTAATTGATTTCACTCTCGTGTCTCCTCAATTGTCCTATGATTCTAGGTTCAAGTAAATAGTCACACTCTCGTGTTATTCCAACTACTCTAGATCCTAGTATTACAAGCCACCCTGGTGTAAGATCTATAGTTAACCTAACTGTAAGATCTATAGTTAACCTAACAATCCTATAATTCATAAGATCATTCAAAAACCCTAGAAAATTCCTAAACCTTGTAGGTGGATCTACTCAGACATGATAGTTGTCACAGAAATCATAGATGAATAGATGCAAAAGAATAGATAATAAAACAAAAGCCAATGTAGCTCCAAGAGGAATCTGAAGGAGTTCCTCTCTTCTCTCCTAACCTAAAACTAAGAACAATTAATAGAATAAAGCATAGCCATCAACAATGGCTTAGAAACACACATAAATAGGGTTTTAGGTCGTCCATGGATATTCTGGTAATTTGTGGTTGCTTCTGGGCTTAAGTCGGTCTTGAAATATACACGGCCCGCATTCTGGCATCACGGGGGTTCGACACCAAGGGTGCACCATCGATCGACATTCCTTCATCTCCTCGACAGCTCTCTCGAGAGAGACAGACTGACCACTCTTCAGTAAAACGGGCCTAACTTCTGATCTAACCGTTGGATTGACCTCAAACTGGTGGCATTTTAAAGCTAACGAAAATCTCTCTCTTGCCACCGTGGGAAAGTCTCCATCCATAGCTAAATATTTGACACGTCTGTGCAGTTCTGCACCTCAAAAAGCTCCATAATCACCAAAGTTCTCCATAACGTACCTGAACCTGAAAACACTCTAAAACATACTACAAACACATATAATTAATAGTCTCTAAAACATCTATATACCATGGCTAAAAACAGGTAAAATCCATGGTATATCACTTATTTTACGGAAAATCGATGGTGTGAATTTTGGTTCCCACAGTTTGGCGCTAGAAGGAGGGGGGGGGGGATGGATTACTCTAACCCACGGCCGCAAAACTCTTGATCAAAACGATATCTGAAAATATGAAAGACAAATTCGCAGATTGCAAACACACTGGTAAAACAACTCCAGCAGCGACTGTTCCAATGGCAACGCTCACGCAAACGCCGCAGTGCTCGAGAAGATCGAAAACCTATTCGCGACTTTTCGCCACAGGAAGAGCACAAAAGCGAGATCGCGATTTCTCTGTCTAAACAGAAAGGGCAACGATATTACTATCAAACCCCGTAGAATTTGTTTGATTACCGAGTTGAAGGCATCTCAACGCGTGAGGGTTTGACCAAAAACATTCTCCCAAAACCTTTCGGAAAAATAACCTTGCTCTCCTTAAAATCGCGAAGACACTCTAGGGAAATAGAAGCACGGCAAATCGGATTTCTATTCCCTCACTGCCATGCTTCTTCCGAACAACTTTCAGATAAACGAAGTTGACTTCTATTGAACCACTCAAAACCATAAACGCTTGACGAAGACTAAAACTAAGCGAAATGGGAGATCATATCCCTCACTGCTAAAACGTTTTCTGAAACCTAAAATTTTGTAAAAATTCAAGCGTCGATTCTACAGTAACATATTCAGAGAATTCTCGATATTTGTCACCTAAGCTTACTTCGAAAGAGCTGCTCAAAATTCCCTCGGATCAATCCTGCGGAGACGAGAAAATTTCTGATTGAGACAAAAGAGAAGGAAGTTTGCTCCCGAAAGAGACGCAATCATCAACGATGAAGTCCAGAGCCTGCTCGGCACGGGGTTCATTCGTGAGGTGCAATATCCAGAATGTCTAGCCAACGTCGTCGTGGTCAACAAAAAGAACGGGAAGTGGAGAGTCTGTATCGACTTCACGGACCTCAACAATTCCTGTCCAAAGGACCCCTTCCCGCTGCCTTATATCGACAAGCTGGTGGACGCCACCGCGGGGCATCAGTTGATGAGCTTCATGGACGCGTTCTCAGGCTATAATCAAATACTTATGCACCCGGAAGACCAGGAGAAAACCTCCTTCATGACGCCCAGAGGGATCTACTGCTACAAGGTTATACCCTTCGGCCTAAAGAACGCGGGATCAACTTACCAACGGCTGGTAAACATGATGTTTGCAGATCAAATCGAGCAAACTATGGAGTTCTACATCAACGACATGCTGGTCAAGTCCCTAGAGGCGGAGGACCAAATATCTCACCTACAGCAGGCCTTATCCACCTTCCGGAAGTACAACATGAAGCTCAATCCAGCCAAATGCTCATTCGGGGTCAGCTCTGGCAAGTTCCTGGGGTACATTGTAACCCACCGGGGCATCGAGGCCAACCCGGAGCAAATCAGGGCCATTCACTCAATCCCTTCCGCGAAGAACGTCAAGGAGGTTCAAAAGCTAACGAGAAGGATGGCGGCCTTGAGCAGGTTCATCTCCAGACTCTCCGACAAATCTCAGGCCTTCTTTGGAATCCTCAAGAATCCAAGAGACTTCCAATGGACAGAAGAGTGCGAATCCGCTCTCCAAGAGCTAAAGTCGTATCTCACCACTCCTCCTCTCCTATCCAAGCCACTACTCGATGAAGTCCTGCTGCTATATCTAGCAGTCTCCGAACACGCCGTGAGCACCGTCCTAGTCCGCGAGGAGGGAAACAAGCAGCTACCAATCTATTACGTAAGTAAGGCTCTCTTGGACGCGGAAACCCGCTATAGCCATCTAGAGAAGCTGGCCTTAGCCCTGATAGTCACCGCTCGCAAGCTCCGACCCTACTTCCAGGCTCATCCAATCGTGGTTGTTACTTCCTTCCCTGTAAACTTTGTCGTCCACAAACCAGAAGTTTCCGGACGCCTAGCCAAATTGGCTGTGGAACTAGGGGAGTACGATGTAATATTTCGACCTGCCACGGCTATAAAGTCACTGGTCCTAGAGGACTTCGTGGCTGAACAACGCCCTGCCATGCTCCCAGCTTTGGAGCAGGAGGTACGCCTCCGAGGCGAAACTAAGGAAGAGGGAGAATGGATCCTGCACGTTGATGGATCCAGTAACGTCAGAGAAGTTGGAGTGGGAATAGTGCTTACCTCGCCAATGGGGAACAAAGCCTCAAGGGCCGTAAGATGCAACTTCAAAGCAACCAACAACGAAAGTGAGTATGAGGCCCTAATAGCAGGTCTAACCCTCGCCCACCAAATGGGGGCAGAGAACATCCAGGTCTTCGGCGATTCCCAGCTGATAATCAACCCGGTACATGGAGAGTACCAAGCAAAAGATGACAGCATGATCCAGTATCTGGCGGTCGCCCAGCGAATTATCAAGAAGTTCAAGAGCTGCAAGCTCACTCAAATCCCCCGGGAACAAAACTCGCAAGCCGATGCCCTGGCTAATCTAGGGTCCGCCCTAGAAACGAATAGCCAGATGAGTATCCCCTTGCTTGTGCTTTAATGGCCAGCCACCCTGGAGGAACCTCCGTCAGAGGAGGTCTCCACCGTCAAAGAAGGCGAAACATGGATGACCCCCTAGTCCAGTACCTGGAAGCCGACATCCTCCCGGAAGATCGCAGGTAGATCTCTGGTGTAGATCTTTGGTGCCAGTTTTGTAGGTGTGAAAGAAGTGGCATATTCTGGAAGACATAAGTGACTCTCTTCAAATAGGGATGGTCTCTCCAGAATTTTTCTGATGTTGTCCTTGGTAACATGGATCATCTCACCAGCTACGCTCCTTGCATATCCAGACTCATCTCTGTAGACACCATATTCGTCCTTCTGTTCCCAT
>NC_027749.1:30538914-30540985 GCF_000695525.1 Brassica oleracea var. oleracea | reverse complement strand
TGGCCAACTGGTCGGCATGATTGGTGTGAACCAATTTCTGTTGTGTCTACCCTTGGATATTCGTCTGGAACAACTGGAATGTTGTCTGGAATGCTGCGTTGCTGCATAAACAAGTTGTCTGGTCTATTGGCCACCTGAAAAATGTCTGCTATGTCCTCTCTGGATACCTGTAGAATCCTTCCATCTATAGCTCTTGCCTGGCCATCTGGGTCCCTGAAAATACCAAATTCATCAGGAGTTAGAAAACCGTAATCAATACTCATATTCTTCTTAGTAAATAAAGAAAGTTTAGGTTTAGAATGAGAATCGATCGACGTTGATACTGGAGTATCGATCGATGGTAGACGTTTGTCGGAATTAGGGTTTTTGGATTGAATGCTCCTCCTAGATGTTCCTTAAGATTTGTTTGTGAGAGCATTCATCTTTTCTGCTTCGGTGTCGTGATAAGTTATCTGGGGTGCAAAACTCCTTATATAGGTGTTGGTAAACCTACTTGGGATTGGAATATTTCCTTTCTCCTTTTTTAAGGCGGCAGCTTTAATGTCGATCGATATACCAGGTGTGGTACCGATCGATGCATAAGATCGTTTTGCTGGATGAGGGTGGGTATCGACCGATGCTGAGTAGACTCTGTCGATCGATGGTGGAGACGTGTTGTTGAAGGAATGGCTTGAATATGTATCATCCTGCATAGCAATCTCTATAGCTCTTTCCTTCCAGTAATCCTCATCATACTCCTCAGTAGGATCCTCATTGGATGAAGGAATTACAGTCTCTACTGCAAAATTTTCATGGAATCCACTGTCTGCCCAAAAGCCAATGGAATAGTCATCACGTCCTCTTTCGTTAGGTTGTTGAAAGGAAAAGTTTTGATAACACTGATCTGGTAAAGTGAAGTGGTCAACCGGATGCTTCCCGTCGAGCGACGTGGGATAGTGTTCATCGGTCGTCGGTCACTCATTGGAATCGATCGATGACGCAGTGTGAGTGTCGATCGATTCTGAGTACTCTATTTTGTACTCTGCTCCACAATGGCATGCTGCAATGTAGCCAAGATCATTTCCAAGCTCCACGAGGTTGACCTATTGTCTCACAACTCGAACTGGGTCATATTGGACGTCTGGATCTATCAGTGTCAAACACAATCTGTTGGTGTTCATGTCACATACAGCTCCTACTGTAGCCAGGAAAGCTCTTCCAAGCAGAAGTGAAGAGTTCCAGTTAAGCTTGATGTCCAGGACATGAAAATCTACTAGGACAAGGGCATTACCAATCTGTACCTCGAGGTCTCTTATGATGCCTCCTGAGCTTCTTTCTAAAAGTTCCACGAAAGAACATCCACAACCGGTGTGTGAAATAAACTTCATCAAAAGGTTTCTCACTGGGATTCTGAGGACTCTCTTAGTGAAACCATCCATCTCCTTCTCATTAGCTTCCCTCTTAAGGTTCTTAAGAATCTTCTCCTTCCTTTTCCTTAACCTTCTTCCTTCAGTTGCTTCATCAACTTGCATAGGCTCTGGTGTAGTGTCTGAAGGGTTGGTTGTAGGTTCTGGTAGGTTTACTAAAGGTTTAGGTTGTGGTCTGAGTGCGTTACCCTAAAGTCTCAATTCTTGTGTTCAGACTGTTGTAGGCGGAATCTATTTTCCCATTGTTTGCATTTCAAGCTTCCTCACCTGAGTCCCTAAGGTCTCAATCCTTGTGTTCAAACTGTTGTAGGCTGAATCTATCTTCCCATTGAAATCCACAGTGAGTTGTTGCTGTCCTTCCAGAACTCTGTCAAGCATCGCTTCAATCTTGCTTTCCTGAGTCTGTGGTGGTGGATTCTGGAGAATTAGTTTCCATAGCCTCTGCTGTTGTTGCTGAAAGGTTTCTGGAACTGTGAACTCTGGTTACTCCTCTGACCATTGCCAAAGAAGTTTCTGTTTCCACCCTGGTTTCCAGACCTCTGAAATCCAGTACCTCCAATGTAGTTCACATCTTCTTCTCCTTCCATGTCTACAGCTTCGTCTCCTTCAGCTGAGCAGACCTGCTTCCTAAGAGGCTCATGAACCACATCTAACTTTTCTCTAAC
>NC_027749.1:30538520-30538766 GCF_000695525.1 Brassica oleracea var. oleracea | reverse complement strand
TGTATCAAGAGCCATCTGATACCTCAAGGCGATACCTCTGAATAAAGTGCTCAGCAGTTGCACTTTATTGAATCCGTGGTGTGGACAGTCTCCCTGGAAGAACTTGAATCTGATCCACGCATTTTTGAAAGACTCTCCAGTCTCCTGCGCGAATGTAGCGATTTTGCTCCTCAAGTCTTCAGCGCGTGCCTCATCGAAGAAGTTTCGCAAGAAAGCATTCTTGATGTCGGCCCAGGATGTTAGAGA
>NC_027749.1:30514968-30538475 GCF_000695525.1 Brassica oleracea var. oleracea | reverse complement strand
AGTGCATCGCTTCTCCAGTCAGAGAATACTTGAAGAGCTTGCACAATAGGTAGTCCTCGGGGACTCCATCCATACGAATAGCAGCGATAAGATCCTCGAATGCTCGTGCGGTAACTTAGAGTAGGGTATCTGCGACACGAGTGTGTAGTATTGAGGCTTCAGCTCGAAATTCTGCTTCTGAATCTCTGGAAGTCGAATAGCTGATCTGTTGGCGTAGTACTCATCTGGACGATTGTAGTCAGCCAGTGCCCTTGGTCGAGCAGCCTCTTCTACAGGTTGAGCAGCTCCTGTAGCATCAGTATCATGGATTACATTCCCCTGAGCGTCTAGTTTCTGACCCATTGCATTACGCAGATGACCAGGATGGTCATACAGGTTTCCATTATCTTCCTGTCTGAGAATAACAATCGGAACCATGTTTCGCGACTGATGATCGATCGATGTACGCGGTGTAGTATCGATCGATGTCGAACGATGTAGATCGGTCGACGATGAAGGTCGGATGTCGGTCGACGGTTGGGTGCGAGAATCAGTCGACGTGAAAGCTGCTGTATCGAGCGATGTGGAACGTTGGTCTTTCCGGATCGTGCGTTCCAAGTGAGCAGGATCTTCTGAGAATAGCAGGTGTTTGTCCTTGCTGCTTCTGGTACTGCTGGGCATGCACCTGGAAACACAAGAAATTTTTTTTCTGTCAACGACACTCGCGAAAATCGCCCACCAAGGAATAAGCCTCCTTAAGGTTTCCATACTCGGTCTTGAACTGAGAAGCACGGTTTCTCATCACCTCGACAATCTCTCTCCTACCTCTCCCTTCCGCTCGATGGACGGCCTTGTCATGATCCTTGGCAAGCTTCGAATCTCGCTCTAAAATTTCGTTTAGCATACGTGCACGGTCCTTTCCGCTTTCTCTGCCTTGAAGCGGCAAACCATGGCCTCCTCGTGGCTCGCCTCAAGGGCTGATTTGCCAAGCATGTTCAGACCCTTGAAAAATGACTAACGTAAGAAAAGAAGCGCATGATTCTATCCGTAAAGTTCCTAAAGAAGAAAGAGACTAACCCGTTGATTATGTGTGATCCTTCCGCGACTACCTTGGACCTTCCCAATTCGTCCACGGACGAAGGGGGATCGAAACTCGAGGGTAAACTAGCAAAGAACTCATCAAAATCCAGAATAGGTACCTCTCTCGAACCACTACCGTCACCATAAGCAAGGTCCGATCCCATCCTGGAAGAATAAAGTCATCTACGGAAAACTCTATATCACCAAGATCAATGCCTTTACCCTTAGAGCAAGAAGCAGGATCATCGGACTCAGAATCACTATCCGCTTCTACGCCCACTCCAAGATCGGGATGCACGAGTCTCAACGCCTTGCGGGCTCTCCTCGGCGTAAAGAAGGTCCAGAAAAATGGACCATTCCTGAGGAGATCCCTCATTTCGATCACGTCTTCGGGGAATGGGAAAAGCGGGTTGAGGAAGGGACTGTCATTTGGCTTGCTCCGAAACAATGGGATGCAATTCTCTTCAACAGATGCAGCGTTTATACGGACAAAGAAGAAGAACTTCGACCACGAGTTAGAGTTGGAAATAAGCCCGTCAATCACCATCATATATTTCCGAGGGACCAACCGGTAGAGGTGCGGTTTCGAAACAAGTGGTAAGGGAGAGACCATGCTCATAGCTCATGATCACGACGCCAATGAGATGCTGAAAACTGGTGGGATTCAGCTGGCTTAACGATACCTCGAAACGGTCCAACACACGGACTATGATTTCAGGGATCGAAAACCACAGACGACAGTGCACTAAGAATGATCATATCAGGTAAAGTAACCCTCCGGGGGATTATCAGCACTTTCCCCTCGACAAGGAATCCGAAACTCTACTGCGTCTGAAATTTGGCAGAACGCCCGAACGGCCTCAAGGAATTCACCAGTGCTTCTGCTCGGCGCGCCTTTTTCGACCAAACGCTGGCTCATGACAGGATATGACTTCTCGCTAGGGAGAGTAATCGAACCATAAATCGCTATCCAGTACGCCTCACCATCGGCAGGATCTATCGAGTGAGGCACGGACTCGGCCTATGGGACAAAATATCATCATTGTGAACACCTTCGGACGAAGAACTGCGGGAGATACCTCTTTTCGAAGCCTTTTTCAGCTAGACATCTTTTAAACTTTAAGAAAAAAAAAGAGAAGAAGGAGAGGGAAAATGTTTCTCAAAGAAACTTCTTATGAAAATAAGTTAGTGAAAATTATTAGGAAAGTTACTTTCCATCTTATAGGCATTAAAAGTTACTATTTGTCTACGGATTCTTGGGTATAAACTTCGTCCAAAACGCCTATCTTGCCTAATTCACCAAACCGCGCACTAGATTCTCATCGTAATCAACGATTCTAACGGGCTGGGGGGCTAACTGTTGGGGTCAAAAACGGACACGCCGAAGTTAACATCTAAATATCCGTAAAAATCAGCATGAGCACTTTTACGAAAAGTAATCTTCGTAAAGAAATCTTTACGAAGAACTTTGCGGTGAAATCTTGCACTAATCTCGGTTGATTCATCGAAACTAAACACCCATAGTCTAAGAACACGTTCGTAAAACATCAAAAAAGGATCCAAACATGGTCGCCACTTAGCGACCGATCCACAAACGAGCCAGTCGCTACGTAGCGACCAACCAAGCCACTCGGTCGGTCGCTACGTAGCGACCGACCAAGCCCTTCGGTCGGTCGCTACGTAGCGACCGACCAAACCTTTCATTAGGTCGCTACGTAGCGACCAATCCAGCGCGGATCAGGTCGCTACGTAGCGACCGAACTGTCTCGGACATCGATCAACGGGTACTACCCAAATCCATACATTCTCGTCTGTTCCTCAATGCTAGCTACCATATCATTTCCCACCTCATTCCGATCAAAGTTACCGTTGAAAGCTTTACGATAAAATCCGCGAGAACTTGTTTTTGTCGAAAAGAAAGTCGTAACAAACGTTTCATGTCGAAAGACTACAAGCCCACTTACGATTCTTTAAGAATGAGCTCGTAGATACTATGGCGGTGTATGTTTTTATTTTATAAAAGCAAGTATAAAGATAAGTTTCCGCAGAAAAAATGTTAAGTTTCCGCGGATAAACATGAAGATCAGAAAAAATGGAATATCTCCATTTTTCACTTAAGACGGCTTAAGGGCAGGATGGGAAAAGCTAAAACCGACTTTGGAGGAGTATATAAGGAGTCCTAGACGAGAGGCACAAAGAGAAAACTTTAGAAAACTTAGCACTTAGAGCAATTTTAGGCAACTTTCCGTTTTTGTTATTCGAGCTGCGACTCAATTAGGTCTTGCAGTCTTACGGTTTTAGAACTAGGAATCTCGCCAACAGCTCTCGTAGCCCAGGCTCTTACCTTGTTCTAACGCTCAAAACGCGGATTCAGAATAAGATCTATTTTGCTCTCTTTTCGATTTCTTATTTTTCTCGTCTTTATTTCGTGTTCTGATTGCTTCGCGTGTGCTTTAGTAAATATCTGAGACCTCTGGGAAATTAGGGTTTTCCTAACTTTCCTTATTTAAACGGAAATCAACAGTGCGAATTTCGGTTCCCACAGTCTTCTTGATTTATGATCGATGGTTCCGACTACCGGGGTTTGTCCTTGGGTGCCTCCTGATCTGTAGTTGATGGTTCCGGCTACCAGGGTCGGTCCTTGGGTGCCTTCTGATCTGTAGTTGATGGTTCCTGTTAGGGGATTTTTGTGTAGGATCTTTGTGAGTACCACAGAACGATGGACAACGCTGGTTATTGTTTAGATTTTGTATAGAGTTTGAGAGATACAATAGAGGTAAAGACTTGAAAAGACGTTTTATTGAGTAAAGAAGCCGGAACTACAATGATTGGTGTATAAACCTTAGTTCTAACCATCTAACTCTAATCTCTAAGTCTTGAAGCGTCGGTCCCTTGCTTTAGGGTTTAGGTTCCCTTTATATAGTCTTCTTAATGCGGCCTTAGTCGGTGGAGTAGGTTAAACTCTTTCATATTCGGAAATATGGAAGGTTCTCCTTATCGGAAGTTTTCCTTTTCCCAGGGGAAAGGGGCGGTCCTGGGGACCGGACCCGGAGTACTTCGTAGCGGGGAACCGGGGTTCCTCCTAGCGGGGATCCTGAGAACCGGGGTCCTTCCAGCGGGGATCCAGAGGCCGGTGTCCTTCCTGGGGTCTGGAGGAATTCAATACCTGAGTATTTTTTCCCCAACAGTTTGCCCCTTATTGCTCGATTTCGTCATCGAACTCGGGGAATAACCTGTGCACTCAAGTCAACCGGAGTTGCTCATTCTAAGCAGGCTTCCCTCAGGCAAGACATCGCTCCAGTAATCCTGCGATTCTGGGTTCCACTCAGGCCGGAACCACACTCTGAACCCGGGGGAGGACCAGTTCCCTTTCCCCAGACCGGGTCTGGCGCTATTTGAACCGTTGATTCTTGTCGAAGGTGGAGCAGCTATGGTCTTCTGATGGCGTCTTGGAGACGGCGGAGCCTGGAGCTCTAATGTTTTCTGAAGAGGAGTTTATGTGCTGATGTGTAGAAGATAGACCAGGGGGCCGGGGCCTATTTGGTTGATGATACCAGATGTTCTTCTTTTTCTTCAAAAATGTGTATTTTCTCGAAGCTTTCCTTTTTTTGTGGGAAGGATTTTCCCTCTTTTTTTTTTTGCAAGGATCGGGTTTTCTTTTCGCCGCTTATTCTTTATGTCAGGGATTCTTCAGGATATTTGGAAACATCCTTACTTTTCAATCCGCGAAAATGGAAATGATCCGGATATATACAAGGATTCGCGATACCTCCTAACTTGCCTCAACCCAACTCTAGTGCTGATTCCTAGTTTAGAAAGATGAACCCAGAGCTGCTTTCGTTTCCATCCTTGCTTGTGGGTGCTCATCCAAGGCCGCGTCGTCCTTTTACCGATCCTTTCTCATCCCCCGTTCTCTCTTGGGGAGACGTTCCGGAGGCTGATAGTGAAGCGGTTCCGATGGCGCCCCTGAGAAGGCTCCGTTCTTGTTTCTTCGACGATGGTCTCCATTATGAGATCCGAGAGGGGGACCTGTCTAACATGAGAGGGAAGTACATGATTCATCCTTCAGTGGGGATGAGGAGTCCGATTGAGTTCGAACGCGCTCCGGATGGGGGAGCGGGTGAGGTGGCTGTCTATGAGGCATATCTGGAAGCAGGTTTCCGGGGCGTTATCTCTTTTCTCGTAGGCGAAGTGTCATCTTTCTTTGGTTTCTGTCCTTCTCAACTTACTCCTATGACCTGGAGGAATTTAATGGCCATCCAAGTACTTGGAGAACTCCACAGATTTTCGGTCGGGGTGCACGAGATTTTATACTCTTATTATTTTGCACCTTTGGCGAACAAAGAGGGGTTCTATCACCTTCAATCCCGTGATGGCCCCCTTCTGGTCGAGGAACCTTCAAGGGGTGTCAGGGGTAATCATCCCTTCGGGGGCGGTTGGAACAGCCGGTGCGTGTACGTGAAGATCCAGGAGCCGGTGGGTTATCCTACGTCTTGGCGTACCGTTCGTAAGTTCTCCTTCTGAGTTTTGAATTTTACCATCCCTTCGGGAGCCCGAATTTGATATTTTAACTCTTGCTTTGTCAGATGTGTCCCGCCCGGTTTCCTTTGCTGGAGAAGCAGTAACGAAGATTATAATGGGAGTTCCTCGACGATTCCGCTGGGTGACCTTTCTGATGAGCAGGGAAGCCTTGCCTCATAGTCGTGTTTGGGCCTTCCCTTTCTACCCGGTAAGACTTTATCTTGTTTTATTTCTTACAATACTTTTTCCAGGGAACGTGGCGAGGCTCCCGGTATCGGTTGTCTATGACGAGTATCAGAAGGTTAAAGCGCGGAAGCGGCGTCTTTCTTATACTCCTCCGCCAAAACTAGCGAGGGCTGCTTTGTCGAACAACGGTTTGTCTTTCATCTCATCGACAAGTGCCGAGATTTTTCGTAACCGTGACCTTTTGGTGGATGCTCACCGGAGATTGACTGGTGAGGTATTCCTTCTTCGTAGCCAGGTGCAGGACATGATGGCTCGCCGGAACCTACTAGTTCAGCAAGTGAAAGCCTCGGCTAGATGGGAGCTTATGAAGGAGTGGCTGGAGAGACGTGTGGATCATTGGAATCCGGAAGAAGATTATCGGCGTCATCTGTTCCTGTCTGGAGGTCTTAACCATCAATCGGGGAGCTTCTCTAAGGCTCCAACCCCGATATCTGTTGTGGGGTCGCGATTCTCGGAGGGTCCCTCTTTCTGAATGATTATTTTCTTCATCTTTTGAGACTCTGGTTTTTGTTGCTTTCTTTTGAATAAAGGCTCTTTATAGCCCTCCTTGATTTTATGAATAATGATGCTTCATGGTTTTTCCCCTTTATTTACTCCTTGCTGTTGCTTCGCATGCTCCTGACAGTAGCGTTTTGCATGTTTCTTCTTTAAGAGGATATCTTTCCGCCTGTTTCTCGATCGAGGTGGGACTTTTTATTCTATGATCCCTCTCTTTTCGTAGGTTGAATGAGGGGATCCAAGGAGACAGGCTATAAACCAGGAGGTTTGGAGCTAGAATATGGACTATTGGAGTCTGGAGATTGATCTTGTAACCCAAAGGTTGCATGAGGATCCGAGGGTCGCAGAGGAGCCCGGAGGTTCTCCTGAAATAATTTTGGAGATCCGGAGGTCGTTTCTCTAGATCTTGGGACCGAGACTTGAGCCCAGAGACGATGTAGGAATCCAGAGATACTATGATAGATCCGGAGATCGTAGTTGGAACCCGGAGGTTTTTGAGATTGTAACTGGACCCTAAGGTCAAATGAGAATGCGGGGTTTTCCTTTAGATCCGGATATCGTACTGGGACCCTGATATTTGTATTTGGACCCTGAGGTCGCATGGGAACTCGAAGGTTTTTTAGGGATGTAATGACCCCGATGCACTTTAAGCTGCACAGGGGTTCTATCCTTTTTCTGAAATCATACTTAGACCTCTGAGGCCGTATGGGAACCCGGAGGTTTAGATCCATAGATCTTTTGACTGGACCCCGGAGGTTCTTGAAGTTGTAACTTGCTTCTTTTTTACTTTTGGAACCCTGAGACCACATAGGAACCCGGAGGTTCTTCCTTAGACCCTGAGATCTTTGATTGGAACCCGGAGGCTATAGGGGAACCCGGAGGTTCTTCCTTAGATTTTATACATAGGACCCGGAATCAAGTGGGGAACCTTGGGTTTCCTCTTGAGATCGGGGGCTTGCATAAGGGCCCGGGGTTCCTTGGGAACCCGAAATATTTAGTTTTTTCGCAGGGACTGTACTCCGTCTTCCTAGGCAAGACTACTACTGGTACCTGTTTGGATTTCACATTCTGCTGCTCGGAAGCTGGCCACTATCGAGTTCCTATGATGTATTCTACTTCTGCAGGAAGTCACTGACAGGCTTAGAGGGTGTTGGTGTGGGTGTTATGACCCAAGTGCCAGGCTTACGCTGCTTTCCATGTCTGGAGAAGCAGGATTTAGATTGTTCCTTGTATTTCACAGTACTTTAGCAATGAATATATGCCATGTGTTCAATGTATTGTGTAGCTCGTAGTGTTTTAATACATGTACTTTTCACATTGGTACTCTAGGGACCTCGATGTGACTTAGGCTGCATAAGGGTTTTAGGTAGTTTTGACATAATACTCGGCCTTGCGCATACCCATTCCTGCTTTATGTCTCATACCCGTTTTGATTTTTTGTGGGCGTGCCACTGTGGTCGTGCCACTTTTTGCAAGGGTTGGCCAGGATCGGGGGTCTTTGGAGACCTGATCCAGCTCGTATGCCCCTTTAAGTATAATGATTTCCCTTCGGTCTTTATAGTCGGAACTATTTTATTATAAGCTTTGTCCGGAGACGTTTAACATACTTAGGAGTAGGAAATCATAATTCTTAAATAATATATAGTAGTATAGAAATCATGGTCCAGGGGACTGTATTAAAAATGATAGGCTTTGAGCTGCAAGGAGTTCCAACAGTTGGGTTGTATTTTACCTTTGCTATCTTGCAGCCTGTAGGCGCCTGCTTTCCGCACCTTGATGACCTTATAGGGTCCTTCCCACCCGGGGGTGAGTTTTCTCGTTGTTTTTTCAGCTCGTCATAGAACCCAATCCCCTTGTTGGAAGGTCCTGGTTCTGACTTTCTTGTTGTACGTCCTGACGACGTCTTGCTGGTAGGACCAGTTTCTTAGCCGAGCGGCCTCTCTTTTTTCGTCGAGTAGGTCGAGGCTTAGCGCCATCAGCTCATTTTTCTCCTCCTGAGAGGTGGATCCGGAGACCGTTGTTCTTACGTGCATCTCGGTAGGTACAATTGCCTCAGAGCCGTAGACTAGCGAATAGGGGGTTTCCCCTGTTGATGTTTTGGGAGTGGTCCGGTAGGCCCAGAGGACCCCGTGTAGTTCTTCCGCCCACTTCCCGTGAGAGCCCTCCAGTCGCTTTTTAAGCATGTTGACCACGGTTTTGTTTGTGGACTCGGCTTGTCCGTTAGACTGGGGGTGTCAGGGTGTGGCGAAAGTTAGTATTATGCCCCAGTCCTTGCAGAACTCCTTGAAGTTGTGGCTCGTGAACTGGGGTCCATTGTCGGTGACGATCTCGTGGGGGACCCCGGAGCGAGTGATTACGTAGGTCCACAGGAATTTGCTGATCTGGAGATATGTTATGCGGCTGAGTGCTTCCGCTTCGACCCACTTGGAGAAATAGTCAGTGACTATCAGAAGGAAGACCTTCTGCCCCGACGCAATAGTGAATTTTCCTACTATATCCATGCCCCACTTTCTGAAGGGCCACGGTGAGCTTATGGACTTGAGGTTCTCCGGGGGAAGCTTGGAGACTGGAGCGTGCCTTTGGCACTGGTCACAGTGCTTGGCTTGTCTGACGGCGTCGGCGACCATCGTGGGCCAGTTGTAACCTGCCCTTCTGGCTCTGAGCACCAGGCTTCTGCCTCTAGAGTGGGATCCACAATCTCCTTCATGTAGTTCTACAAGGATTCTAGCGGCTTCTTGGGGTGTGACACACCTCAGGTACGGGCCAGAGAAAGAGCTCTGGTACAGCTTCTCCTGGGAGATACAATACCTTGCGGCTCGCTTCTTGATCTTCCTGGCCTCGTTGCGGTCCTCCGGGAGGATGTCGGCCTCCAGGTACCGAACTAAGGGGGTAATCCAGGTTTCACCTTCTTCGACGGCAGAGACCTCCTCTGACGGGAGTTCCTCCAAGGTAGCTGGCCATTGGAGCACGAGCATGGGGATACTCATCTGGCTGTTCGTTTTGAGGGCGGACCCTAGATTAGCCAGGGCATCGGCTTGCGAGTTTTGTTCTCGGGGGATTTGAGTGAGTTTGCAGCTCTTGAACTTCTTGATTAGTCGCTGAGTGACCGCCAGATACTGGATCATGCTGTCGTCTTTTGTTTGGTACTCTCCCTGTACCTGGTTTATTATCAGCTGGGAGTCGCCGAAGACTTGGATATTCTCTGCCCCCATTTGGTGGGCAAGGGTTAGACCTGCGATTAGGGCCTCAAACTCGCGCTCGTTGTTGGTTGCTTTGAAGTTACATCTCACGGCCCTTGAGGCTGTGTCCCTTGTTAGCGAGGTAAGCACTATCCCCACTCCAGCTCCTCTGACGTTACTGGATCCATCAACGTGCAGGATCCATTCTCCCTCTTCCTTAGTTTTGCCTCGGAGGCGTACCTCCAGCTCCAAAGCTGGGAGCAAGGCAGGGGAGAATTCAGCCACGAAGTCTGCTAGGACCTGTGACTTTATAGACGTGGCGGGTCGAAATATTACGTCGTACTTCCCTAGTTCCATGGCCCATTTGTCTAGGCGTCCGGAGACTTATGGTTTGTGGAGGACCAACTTTACAGGGAAGGAGGTAATAACCACGATTAGATGGCTTGCGAGCAGCGACTATCAGAGCTAAGGCCAGCCTCTCTAGATGGCTATAGCGAGTTTCCGTATCCAGGAGAGCCTTGCTTATGTAATAGATTGGTAGCTGCTTACTTCCCTCCTCGCAAACTAAGACGGCGCTTACGGCGTGTTCGGAGACTGCTACGAAGTCTGCTAGGACCTGTTATATTATGTTTATGTTTGTAATTCACAAATTACAAACATAAACATAATATCATTTTGTCACGCACAAAAACTCACAAAACCACAAAAACGCATTTCCCGTGAAAACCTAAAAACAATTTTTTCACGCCAAAACCCTAAAAACGCATTTCCGAACAAAATTACAAAAACGTGTTTTCCCGCCAAAAATGCAAAAACGTGTTTTCCCGCAAAAAAATCGCAAAAACGTGTTTTTATGCCAAAATCACAAAAACGCGTTTTCATGCCAAAACCACAAAACGCATTTTCCGCCAAAACACAAAAACACGTTTTCCCGCCAAAACCAGAAAACGTGTTTTCCCGCCAAAACCAAAATTTTTCATTTTCCTGCCAAAACCGAAAAATCTTGTTTTCCCGGCAAAACCTAAAAAATTTGTTTTCCCACCAAAACCGAAAAACGTGTTTTCCCGCCAAAACCAAAAATCTCGTTCTCCCGCCAAAACCGCAAAAATACGTTTTCCCACCAAAACCACAAAAACATGTTTTCTCGCCAAGACCGAAAATTGTATTTTCCAGCCAAAACCACAAAACATGTTTTCTCCCCAAAACCGAAAATTGTATTTTCCCGCCAAAAACTAAAAAATCTCGTTTTCCCGCCAAAACCAAAAAAGGTATTTTCCCGCCAAAAATGTATTTTCCCTCCAAAAGCGCAAAAACGCGTTTTCTCGCCTAAACTAAACATTGTATTTTCCCGCCAAAATTGAAAAATCTCATTTTTTCGTCAAAATAAAAAAATCTCATTTTCCCATCAAAACAAAAAATTTCGTTTTCCGCAAAAACCGAAGCTACAGTTGGTTTATTATTAATACTCTTTTTAGTTTGAAACTCTAAAGTTTTTTGTCAAATACATGTTTATCAAATTTTTTGTTTATTAGAAGTTATTATTGTACTAAAATATTGACATATGATTAAATCAACACGAGGGTATTTTTAGTAATTTGTTTACTAAACTCATTTGGATAGAAATGAAAATAAAGAAACAAACATAAGCTCAATTTAGATGATTCATCTAGATGAGATATCTGGATGAACAAACAAACAGTCACAAAAATCTGAATGGATCATATGGATAGATTATACAAATGAATCATCTGGATGGAGATGAAAGATGCCGAAACGAACAACCCCATAATAGACATTATACCATTTTGACAAACTCATCTCCATCCAGATGATCCAATTTGGATCAGTCAGCTGATTTTTAAAATTTAGCTTAAATTTATAAAACTCATTCAGATGAGCCATCCAGATGACTTGTACTTTTAATGTCTAAACGAACAAAACTCTCATCTTCATTCAGATGGCTCATCTGGATGGAGAAACGAACGGCCTCTTAGTCTTCTTTTCTTTTCCAACAAAGTATCAAGGTGCTTCCTTTTGCTTTGTTTTTTTTTTTGCTCGGGTATTAGTGAAAAGGTCTTAGGCCATCAGCTTTGGTTTAATTCTCAATAGGTTTCTTACTAATTAAAACTAGAATAATACTTATGCCTTGCGCGAGATGAATATTATGCATTCAAATGATTTTACATATTATTTATTTTGTGTTCATTTACGTATTATGTATATAATTAAATTAGAGTAGGAACATAAATGAAAAAAAATACCTCATGTTTATTTACAATATTATTTTGACAAATATATCAAAACAATTATTTATTTATTTTATATAGTATATAATTAAATTTAAATGATATTAACATCGATATATAATATGTATTAATATAAATATTTATTATTGAAACTTCCTACTCATGATTTTATTAAAATTTGTATATTTGATGTTATAGAAAATTTAAACATTAATCACAATTATCGATGTGATATTTTTTCAATGCAAGTTTCAAATTAACATATTTATGTATTTTATATGGTATATAGTTTAATTTAAACAACATTTAAAAAAAATATATCTATATATTTTGAAAATATATTTATGAATACATTTATATCTATTTATGAATACAGTTTTTTTTGCCAATAAACGGCTATTCTATTACTCAAACATGAGGTGGTCTAAGTAACCAGACCGGAATAGAACAACCAATAAAACATAAAGATCTATGAAAAGAGCGAACATTCCTAGCTAAAGAATCAGCAATTTCATTCTACGTTCTTGGCACGTAGGTGATCTTGAAATCCGAATAGCGCATCAGGATAATTTGAATGACTTCCAGCTCCGTTGAAAAGTTTGGCCATGCTTGGGGATCGTTTATCATCGCGATCAGGTCCTTACAATCTGTCCCAAAACTTTGGCAGGTTGAATACTGAAGCATGCTCTCCATCGCTAGAGCTGTCAGATGGGCAAGCCCATGTCCATTAGCCCATATCCGTTTACCAATTTATAGTTTGTAAACAGAAATGGCCATGTCTATTAAGGACCATGTCCATTAAGGACCGGACCCACAAAAACCCATATTTACATGGGCTGCCATGAGTCCAATAAGGACCATTTAAGAAAATTTTGAATTTTAATCTATAAACCTATAAATACAAGTACAACTTCATAAGATTAAAATAGTCTACTCCATAAGTTCATAAGTGCATACAAACCATAACTCCATAAGTTCATACATAGCATAACTCCATAAGTGCAATTATACAAACCATAACTCCATAAGTTATGTATGAACATAACTCCATACGTGCATACAAATTACAAACTATAACTCCATAAGTTCATAACTCTAAGCTCCATAAGTTCATCTTCCTCCAAGTCCATAACCCCTACAAAGGTCCATCTGTTAACATCAAAATGCAAAAGCAAATATGAACCAAAAACAAACACATTCAAGATGCTATCGGAATCGAACCAAATTGAGTATAGAAATCATATGCATCTTAATATTTTAACAAACTCAGACAGTAGTCACAGAGATTCACATATTAATATTTTTACAAACTCAGACAGTAGTCACAACAGACCATCAAGAGAATCAAAGGGTAACAAAGTTTAATGTCAAATGGGAATCTAAAGTTTTAGGAAGATACCTGAGGTCAATGAGGTAGTCGAAGAAGATGGAATGTTTATCAAAGAAACTGTGTCTGTCTTGGGTTTCAGGTGGAGTATCTGTGGAACAAAACCACAAAATTCGTATGAATATCAGTAAAAGATTAAATGAATGCAAACGAGTAAAGAACACCAAGTTAAACAAGTAAAATGAATCAACAAAACAACAGAACCGTAGTTGAGTTAACTTATTAGCTATAATCACTGCTTGAATCTATGAAGTAACATCATCATAACAACAGAGAATGATAAACGAATCTATGAAGTAAATTGAACATATCTCAACTCTCATAAATCAACAGCAAATCAGTGAAACCACAAATAACACTAAACAAGTGAAACCCACAACATAAAACCATATACGAACAGCCGTTTCAGTTATCGTCTTTTAGTATTTACTTCATCAAGCATCTAACCGTACGTTTTTAGTTATCGTTTTCAGTCAGAGCCATTGTCCAGCCATGTCATAATAATAAACCTTTTAAACATTAAACCATACGTTTTACCCTAAACCCACAACATAAATCAGTATCTCACACTAAATGATTCAACCCTATCTCAACTCTCATAAAACCCATCTCGGAGACAAACGGAGAGAGACAGACTGCGGACGGAGAGAGACGGACGAGACGGACCGCGGACGGAGAGAGACGGACGGAGAGAGACGGACGGAGAGAGACGAACGGAGACGAGACGGACGGAGACGAGACAGAGATAGATTGGAGACGAGACAGAGAGAAAACCCAAATGAGACGGACATAGATCTGGTGGCCTCTGACTCGAGTCGCCGTAGGAGAGAGCCAAAAGAGAGAGATCGGGGAAATGATTTTTTTCCCCCAAATGGAAACCCTAGCAATTTTAAAATATTGGACGGCCCACGACCAAAATGACCAAACCCATAATTACCCACTAAACAAGTGGTTTTCCATTTCTGTCCATTTAAAACCCACACGGAAAACGGGCTTTACCAATTAGAGCCCATATAAATATGGACGTGGGCAACCAATGGAAAGCCCACCCATTTGACAGCTCTATCCATCACCCATTTCAACGCTTCTAGTTCCGAGTGTAATGATGTTTCCAGCCTTCTTAAGTTCCGTGTCTCCATAAGTTGGATCTTTCCCGTGTTGTCCTTCCAAACCCATCCAATGCCGCTGAATTGATCTGTGGATGTCCATGAACCATCCACCATACAAATATTATCCAAGCTTAAGGCTTGTGTTTCTTCAACAATTGGTGCCTGTGGAGGAGTAGGTATAGAATCCTTAGCATTATACCAAGCCTGACAATCACTCTCTGCATATCTGACTATTTATGAATATTTATTTATGAGACTTCATATTTATACGATTTTATGATCATTTGTATCTTATTATAACAAAAAGGTTAAACCACTAATCATAAAATTTTCAATGTAGAACTTTAAACATTTTTAATAATTTATAGTCATTTTAAGAGATTCAAAATATAACATACAAGAAAAAATTTTAATTTTTTTATTATATGGTTAATGTGATTGTTTAATTTTTTAAAAATAATATAAAATTAAACAAAAAGAGGGATGGTACAAAAATTGTTATCAAATTTTATTATTCATAATCTTTAATTGTCATATATATCTTAATCATATTAGGTAATTTCATAGCTTTTATTTTTTAAAAAATATGGAGAATATTCTTTTGTACATTACTAATCAAATAGTTAGTTTAATAAAAAAGTAGAATATATGTTTAGTCTTGGCGGTGTTTCTCGTAAAATTCCAACAGTAACTCCAATCGAGACGAAACGAGTGACAGTGTGACCGAAGCTCGAAGGAGAAATCTATGAAGACGAAACGAGAGTGTGCAGTATTGTCTAGGTCCATTTGTGCTCGCCATACGGGGAGAGGGACGAACGGCGAGCCGGTCGCCAAATGGAGACCTGAGTTCAAACCGTCCCGGTCGCCATAAGCCGGTCGCCATATAGCGACCCGGACTCGTACTGTACTGGTTGCCATATGGCGACCCGAGGTGTAAGCAAGCCGGTCGCCATAATGCGACCCGGACTTGTACCGTCCCGGTCGCGATATGGCGACCCGACGCGTGGGCAATCCGGTCGTCAATCCGGTCGTCATATGGTGACCCGGACTTGTATCATCTCGGTCGCCATATGGCGAGGTGCGGACAATCTGGTCGCCATATGGCGACCTAGACTTTTACCGTCCCGGTCGCCATATGGAACACGAGGTGCGGAAAACCGGTTGCCATATGGCAACCCGGACTTTTACCGTCCTGGTCGCCAGATGGTGACCCGACGTGGATAATGTCCTTGTCATTCTTCTAACTTATCTCAAGCATTCTCCGAGATCGGTGATTTAAGGCGTTGAATTCGATATTGCCGATAAAACAAGTTCAGAACTTATCATAGAATTTCTTAGTTAAAAATCATATGAAATTTACCGTTCCCGAGATTTGTTTTCCGAGGACTTTCAGGAATTGATTCTGTCCTAACCGATTTCGATCCCAACAGTGAGTTACGGTCCTACCATGTTAACCAACAGATCCAGGGACGGATGGTACTCGATAAATAACCGTTGGCGAAAGACAAACTGTTGATCTAAAGCGTACCACTATCGTTTCGAAGCTGTCTTCAGCACCAATGTGAACTGCTTCTTTGAAATATCTTTAAAATAAGAAAACAAAGTTGTTTAATTTTAGTTATCCGGTATGATTATATTATGGGAATTTATTCTATTAAAATAGAGTCACTAAAATCTACTTTACAAAAGTTAATGTAGGACCATTTCATTAATTAATTAATATGGCATATTTAATTAATTACATTAATCAATCAAATATGTAACATATTTAGAAAATCTTAATAATTGATATATATTAATAATAAATCAATTTTAACTAAACATTTATTTTGCTTGTTATAACAAAATATGTTGAGAAAAAATCTAACATAATTTTAATCAAATATGTTTTATAAGATAATACACTTAATAATTTCTTAATTAGTAATATAATAATATTACAAAGCTTTAGAAGAGGGATGCCCAAGACGAGTATGCCACACATCAGCTGAGAGTGAACTCGAACTCTGAATTGCTGCCGCCATTTCCATTCCTCTGAAAAAATACAGTCCATTCTCTTGCTCACCCACACCAATCAGTATTCTCGAAATGCGATCCTGAAGAATACAAAGTTTATCAGTAACCTGATCAACACAACCTCTGTTCCGAGTTAACTGAGAAACATAAATCAGATGACACTGCAATCCATCTACAAAGAACACTTGTTCCAAACTTAGCGAAGGACCCAATCTCACTCGCCCTTGCTTAGTCGAAGTAGTAAACCGGCCATCCGGAAGTTTTATAAAAACCGGAGCCATATCACCAAAATCAACCAAGAAATCAAATGTTCCAGTCGTATGATTAGTTGCACCTGAGTCAATAATCCAAGATTCAGCAAAATGTTTACCTGATCGATCCTCTGCTGGTAGTGCTTTTCTGTCATTAAGCATCTGAACCAATGTCTTCCACTGATCATCATTTAGTCCAGTAATCCCCACTCGATCAGCAGAAGTGAGAGCCGGGGATGAGGCAGTCGCTGCTACCACATGATTCGCTTGAACAGAGCTGCGACCAGCTCCGCTTCCTCTCACGTTTTGCGCACCAGCTTGAGGAATCGAACCGCGACCAGCACCATGATTTCCACGAGCAGTACCTGTTATGTTCTTTTGTCTTTCTTCAGACGACCATTATGGGTACCCAATCAGCCTGAAACAGTTCTCTGATGTATGCCCTTTCTTTCCGCAGTTAGAGCAAACTCTGTTTTCGTATGGTCCTCTGGTTTCAGTAGAAGAACGCGCAGGTCGAGAGTTTGTCTAAACTGCAAAACTCACCCCATCTGTTCGCTCCTCGTTCAGACGACCCACAAGCTTTGATTCTTCATCTTGAATCAGCGTGTTGTATGCTTCTTCCAGCGTAGGCAACAATACTCTTGGCAACAAAGACGACTTCACTCCTCTGTACAAGGTTTCATCAAGGACCATGAGGAACTGATGTAGTTTATCTTCCTCACGCTTTTTTCTAACATCTTCCATAGTTTTGGCTTTCTGATAATCAGCCAAACTTCTCCACAGTTGAGAAAGCTTTCCAAAGTATGTTTCAATGGCAACTCCTTTTTGGTGACAATTAGCCAACTCTGTTTTGAGTCGTTGAACTCGTTGCCCATTCTTGACTCCAAACGCTTCTGAATGTGAGTCAAGAGTTCATGAGAGTCGTCGAAGTGAGTCATAGAAGCTGCGATGTTCTCATCTATCGTCAACTTCATCCAAGAGACTACAAGAGCATTGTTGGCAATCAAATCCTCATAGTCGTCTGATCCTTCAACCGGTTGTGGAATGGTTCCATCCGCAAAACCAAACTTCTTTCTCGCCTTCAAAGCCAATCGCAGGTTGGTGGACCATTTGTCGTAGTTAGGTTCTCGCAGCGACGGCTTGAAGATGAGAGTTCCTGGATTATCACCCGCAATAAGGTCATAGGGTGAAATCGTGCGTCTTGTTGCAGTACGAGTCGGCATTACATAAGTAGTAAGAGCGGAGCTTGTATCCATTTTCTCAAACCAAAAACGTCAAATAACACAACTCGCAGCGGATCAAGTAGTTCCAGAATCGATGAGCCAAATCTTGTAGTTTAGTTTGAAGCTCTGATACCATGTCAAGAAGGTTTCAGAAGTATAGAACGTTCCTTCTTATTCATCACGTAAGAGAGGCAAATGCCTTATATACAAGTATGCCCTAAGTCCATATACAAACCCAATTACATATAAAATGATCCCAATATGGCCCAATATATTAATCTCCAATTTTTTTATTTGAAGGCATGTCGTTGCAAGGAGATTGTCCTAACAAGTATTCTCCGTTGGTCCAAGGGTCATTGGGGGATCATTGACTACTTTTAGGCCCTTCCTGAGGGAAGGGAGAATATACGACTAATACTATTTGCAAGGTATATTTAGCTACTCATGCTTTTCTCAAGCTCTAACTTTTAAAGCTGAAATTTAGAGCTTGTGTCTTCAACGTCTGTTACGCCTGACGGTTTTGGTGTTTTCTGTAGCATCAAGACCACCTTTAACAATGATTACAATCTGAGTTGACAGGTTGGTTAGCTTAACGCTTTAGGTTATATAGTTTTAGTTTTTTTTTATTCTTAGTTAGTGTCCTTGGTCGCAGTACAACCGTATATTTACTACCGCCATATAATACAACATCATCGTACCATTTTCCTTAATTTCCTCATATCTGATTGTAGGTAAGCTTTTCTGAATGTAACCTCAGGAACACTTATTCGACAATGAATGTCAAGCCAGCCAGAGTATTCTTGAAGCGTGAAAATTTGCAACCTCAATCTCTTCTTACCAAATTTATCTAATTGGTGTTCTCGATAAAACAAAACTGTTCTTAGGTTATCTGGTTCTGAGATCGCTGGCAATACATTTCCACCGAGTATGGAGGTGTGTAGAAAATAGAAACAGTCACCATTGTTGAGCTGATTAACTACGTTCTAAATCTCGGCCACAAGTATTTCCCGTCAATTTCTGGTCTAACTATATGTTTGCTCTTTATTTATCATGACTGCATACACATAACCATCCTCCACCTGTTGATCTCTAGATGGTGGAGTTTCTCTGCACCGCGGAAGTTGGTGACATTGATACATGGATGGTGTTACATTTCCTGCTCTAATTTCTATCGAAAACTGCAGCCTGGATTCAATTCATTCACATGCGGAGGCTGTCACGACGACAATGTGTTTGGGTGTTGTAAGGTATTGTATTTTCACCTTAACTTTAGACATTCTATTTGTAGCATGAAGGACACGTTAGTGCAATACTTCACTTACACAATCGGTACGTCCCATAACCTAGGTTATGTGTTCAGATGGTGGTCACCGATTCAACAGACTCAGCCTTGTTCCTAGCTTTGGCCGTGAGATAATGAAGCTTATCAATGTTCCCACAGCACATGTTGCACAGCTCATGGTATAATTCCAAGCTTCAAGTATCCTTACCTATCCATATCCATGGACTCCACATATTCTTACCTAAGTTGTTGACATTGTAATATTGCACAGAGGAAAGGTCTGGACGCTCACATGCAGCACTTCCACAATGAATCCAGGAACTTTTGCTCTCGGAATTCAATTTCTCCTCCAAACATCAATCATTCACTATGTCCAGAATTTTTGAGAGCAACCAGCATCCACATGTGCTTGCTTTTGTAGACCAGGTTTGTATCATATGTCGATTAAACGTTTCAACGATCACAAAAGTTCAACACTAATCTTTGTAAATCAAAACTGACAGGGTAGTAATGACTATCCCGATGAGGACATGCTTGGAGCTGTCAGAAAATCTCATCAGCCAACTCCTATGCTGAAGAAGAGTTTCCCGGACAACACCACGTGTAGAGATGATGATCCTGCAATTGGAGAAACTCTGGTGGACCCATCAGCACAACCTTCTCAGACTGATGCAATTGGTAGCTTCGATGATGAAACTTCTGTTTCCAAGAAAGTACCCATTTCTAAGAAGGCCCGTCACACCTGAGAGCTTCACAAATGGAGATTTAGCGCTTAAAACAGAGTCTGAAAACACATTTTCTATCCTTAATTTTAAGAGTTAGTCCAAAGAAAGTACACGAACCCTGTGTGATCTGCCTATTGTCATTTTATGTTTGAGATGTAATTCTGAATGCTTTTATTTTAGTTATACCAATTTAAAGAGTTTAAATTGAATAGAGTTTGTCCCTTTTATTATTGGCCGAGTTATTTAAGATGAGGGATCACACCCTGAGATTATAACCATTATGTTAAGTTGAAGCTGAGGATAACAATATTCCCAAAGATAATCCTCGCGTTGAACCAATGGATTTCCAAACCTGACATCCATCGACACATTTTTATTTTTACCTTACATATCAACAAAACATATCAGCAACAAAAACTTTGCCTTCATACACGGCAGAGTCAGCGCAATCATCTCCTTCTGTATAAAACCCGCAGCATCCTTTCGTTACAAGTTTTATTAAAAGCACACCTTCATTAACAAATTCCCAACTTACTTCTTTTCTAACGTTAAAAAATATTTGTTTATGAAAAAAAACATATTAGCCCTTTGTTCAAACCAACGACAGGTCCCTCCAACTAATTTAAAATGACGCCAAAAAGAATCAAAACATAATATAGTCTCAAGAAGATTAAAAACAAAGCACAGGTTACAATGAAGCTAATCATTTTTCGCTTGCACGAGTTAGTCGATACTTATAATATTTATCAGCTCCATTTGTTAAGTTCCACCGCTGTTACGCCAAAAAGAAAAGGTTCCACATGAGCCCGTTAACTACCACTCACAACAACATAACCACATTCAATCTGTTTCCACACGCAATTGCTCAAAGGTAGCATCAACTTTAAGTGAGAACCTCCCCACGTATGCAGCCTTAGCGAGAACCACCTGAAATATAGGGGTTCGCCAACTACAACACTGTGGGCTCACCTTTGTCCCAGCCCAACAAACCAAAAATATAGACACACATCAGGTCCACCGACTTAAAGAACCATCAATATAAACAATCTATTCCAACTCTTAAACCAAACCAACTATTAATTAAAATGAAAGTAATTATATTCCATCCATCTAATGATCATCCACATATAGCAACCTAAGATTTGTAAGCATCCACAAGGAACAACAAGAGTACGAACAATTATAAACATATGATCAGCACGCCGTGCCGTTTCGATTTTTACTTCTTTTTTTTTTATAAATTGTATAATGTTGTATAATAAAAGTGAGGTAATTGTATATTATATTGTTCTTTTATGTATTTGGTATATTAGGAAGAAGAAGGAAACGATAATGGGAGAGAGAGATGAAAGTGATGTTCAGATTCTTGTTATTCACGAGAGAGAGAGAGATGCAAACTGATTGATTTATTTCTCGGCACAAACACATTCCTTTTATAGTACAAAATATAATGTTAACCGGAGCGTCTAGCTCTGGTGGTAAAGGGTTCACAGCTGTGAGTACCGCCACCTAGGTTCGATTCCCGGCCACTGCGAAATTTAACATTCGGGCCGCAGCGACACAGATTAGTCCCTTGGGCCTGAGAAGCCTTTAGGGAAACTGTGTATAATTCAAAAAAAAATATATATATAATGTTTAGTCACCTCTTCTTTACAGAATTAAAGACACGTGCTTATGATAAGATGATGTTAAAGTGAGACATGTGTCTTTTGGATAATCATCTATATTATAACAATCTCCCTTGGTTATCCATCTTGTATTATGTAGAGTCTCGTTAAAAACCTAGTCATGAAAAAACCTATTGGGACAAAAACCATGACAAGAAAAAAAGAGTACACTGCCGTAATCTCCCCCTGAGAATAGTAGATATAGATTTCTTGTCACAGGTCACGCAAATGCCGCATTCCGATACCATAGACGTGTTTTCGGAATGTTGTAGTCGGAAGAGCTTTTGTCAAGAAGGTCTCCGCGAGGAAATGTGATTTTAGACGTTGATTTCGAGATAACCGTTTTTGACCCCAACAATTTCAAAAAAAAAAAGATTCGTACTAGAATGGGTACTACTTGGATGCCCATGTCTAACTAATTCTGTAAAAACAAGTCCACAACATACATAACATTCAACAAACAAAACATAGCACCCCGCCCGAAGCGCGGACACACCACTAGTATTTATATAAAATTGTAATTCATTGTGTAATTCAAAAACACTGGCAAAAACACTGGCAGCTGTGAAAGAACGCCGTCTATTTCAAAAACTGAGTACCTACGATCTTTTGCAGCAGGACCACTCAAGATGATAAATCATTAGATTCATTAAATGAATCAATCTTTAGATAATGACAATCTTGAGGCTCACTACATCAAGGGCTTAAATCAATTCTTCTACCCCTGCAAACCTATCAAAGGACTCAACCAGCTTCGCCAATTTGCAATTGGAAACTATGACAATGGTATATATCATTATGATATATTAATGGGAAATTTCGAAGAGGGAAAAAATATCTGGATAAGCTATCCTACAAAATAGTCAATTCAGACCCAATCAATGATGGACATGACTAAGAATTCACTTAATGGATTCTTAATCATTTTGAAGACAAAGTATGTAACCAATATGTCTATAATGAAATCCCTTACAGATTCCTACATCCATGACATTGACAAAACATGCGAGGATTGTTACTACTTTAAGAGGATGAACGAATTTACAAGATAATCACAAACAAACACATGCATTTACATTTTTTTTTCATTTTGGTACATCAATTTTACTTTATCTTTTAAGCTCAATGATATTTACTTTGATGCAACTATCAACTATTTATTCTATTTTTAGTGAATCAATGAAAACCACTTATACTACTGTCACTAACCACTATCAAATGGATAGAAAAAATAATTTTCAACTCATTGGAGAATAAATCTTACGAACCTGGCGCGTAGCGCCGAAATACCACTTGTAAATATATAAAATATACTTTTTAACAACAAATGTTTATATTAAAATTAGACACCCGATGGGTTAAGTAGGTTATGACCGGAGAGATAATCAACTGTAAGTTGATACGGTAACATAACTAAAACATAACGAAAGAAAGTGGTGGCTAAGGAGAGAAGAAACCCGTAGAAAATCTTCACTTGTAGTTCTAAATCCCCCGTTCGAAAGAACACAAAGACGTCAAAATCGACGTTGAAGAACCCAACCAACGAGTTTTGAGAGCAGTTGAAAACTGTCTCTGAATATGCATGGATATCCCGATGTTGCAGTGAGGTGCGGAGAGGCTGCCGGAGTAAGACTACACACAGAGTCATCCACGGTACAGCCTCTAAAGGATAGCAGTTGATAGAGTCGGGAGATGCTGAGTTTAGGTGACATTGCAGGGAGATGCGGAGAGGCTTTGCCTTCATGGATTTGGAAATAGATTTCCGGCTGAACATAGCAAAGGGTGACGAAGATACAAGCTTAACTCGAGATGAAGGCGGCCGCGACATCAAGCATAAAGGCCGATAGATCGCTGTTAACACTCCTGAAGGTGGTGAAATCCTAGTTTTGACGAGCCATGGTCTGAACACTGTGGGAACCGAAATTCCCACCGTTCGATTTCCGTAATCGGAGGAAAGTCAGGAAACCCTAACTTTCCCTGAGGTCCCGGATTCTCTGCGAGAGCCAACGACAAGTGACCAAATAAATGCGGAAAATACAAAAAGAAAACTAAACAAATTTATAGAAAAGATAGATCTTATTTCGAATCCGCGTAAGAG
>NC_027749.1:30509561-30514660 GCF_000695525.1 Brassica oleracea var. oleracea | reverse complement strand
CCGATCTTCGTGATTATCTTCGGAAACTTCACATTTATCCGCGGAAAGTTGACATTTATCTTGCCTTACGAATCAAGCATAAACTGCCATAAGGCTTATGGGTTTTCGGTTAAGAAATCGTAAGTGGGCTTCGAGTTGCGTTTTAGGCCTCTTTGGGCCGTCTTTGACTCGAAACGTTTATTACGGTTTCTTAGATAGAAACAAACTTCCCGCGTTTTTTATCATAAAGTTTGACTGATGACTTCGAGTGAAGAGAAACAAAGAATGGTTTAGCCATGGCCTATGGGAGATAGCATCAAATAGTAGACGAGAATGCATGGATTCGTGTCGTACCGACATTTTGGGAAAGTTCGGTCGCTACGCAGCGACCGAGCCGTGTGCGTGCTCGGTCGCTACGTAGCGACCGAGCCGTGTAAGTGCTCGGTCGCTACGTAGCGACTGAGCTTGGCTGGAGCTCGGTTGCTACGTAGCGTCCGAGCTGTGTTTGTTCTCGGTCTTTACGTAGCGACCGAGCCGTGTGCGTGGTCGGTCCCTACGTAGTGACCGAGCTTGGCTTAAGCTCGGTCGCTACGTAGCGACCGAGCCGTGTACGTGCTCGGTCTTTACGTAGCGACTGAGCTTGGCTGGAGCTTAGCGACCGAGCCGTGTGTGTGCTCGGTCGCTGCTCGGTCGCTATGTAGCGACCGAGCCGTGTGTGTGCTCGGTCGTTACGTAGCGACCGAGCTTGGCTTGTGCGTGGTCCGATGGCCATACTTGAGCTTGTCTGTGGCCGATTTGGATACGTGTCCGTTGCGTTCGGACACCGGTATTTAGTGGTTTGATTGAGATTGAAACAAGATTTTTCCGCAAGGCTCTTCGTAAAGATTTCTTTACGAAGATTACTTTTCGTAAAAATGTTCATGCCGATTTTTACGGACTTTCAGACATTGATTCTGTCGTGACCGATTTTGACCCCAACAGTTAGCCCCCAGCTCGTTAGAACCATGAGCTTCTAGCGTGAGGTTCTAGTGAGTGGCTTGGCAAGTTAGGCAAGTTAGGTGAATTATGCGGAATTAATGGTAGAAAAGGTCCATGGTAAGTGGTCTTCTTGCTCTTCTAAAAGTGGAATGCGATAAGATTGGGGCTGCTCCTTATGACTGCTGCGTACGTACCCTTGTTGAAGTGATCAAGCCTTTCGTAGTTCGTCTTGGAGTTAAGGTTCTTATGACTATTTTTCCAGCGAGACCTTTACGGTCTAGTTTAAATGTAGAGGTTATCATGCATATTGCTGCCGATGGCATTTTATATGGGTGTAGAGGGAAGACTACGAGTTGTCATCTCGTAATCTAACTCTGTGTGAACTACTATATCTGTGATCTGTTTCGAGAGTTTTCTGCAGTGTGTAAACTTGCGGGATTTCTGAAGACGCTCGAATATTGGCCAAGAGACAAATTTTGGGATCTCGTATCAGGGTGTTTGATACTATGCCTAGAGATATTAGAGACCATTGTGCTGGGTTTAGGGCAAGACCTAGGTCTAATCACAGCTTTAGGGGGTGCGATGACTACTTCGACTTACGTTTCCAGTATCGTTTTCGACCTGATTCCATCCTGCTTTAAAGTCCGCGATATGTTCTCGTCTTACGTGACTTGTATGGTAGGAATCGAGCATCTCTTCGAGGATAATTTTTAAGTCTCCCGAAAGTGCTGACCAAAATTTCGGATTTTTATATAGCGCTATTACCCTTGTGTCGGGTGTACCATATGGCTAAGTCTGTTTAGGACGTTAAGAGTTTGTTGTGATCAGCAACAAACTTATCGGTAGATATTACCGTTTTTGAGTCTTCGCAAAGAATACGTGTTTGAGAAGATGTTAGTATGTATGACTGTTTGGTCTTCCAAGAAGGTGCATTTATCGAGGAAGGTAATTTTGTCGAATAATGGTTCTTCAGGCGTCTGCGACGTCTCGCAATGCTGAAGATTGATTTTTTTTTTCGTGTGCCGCGTTTTGTGCTTGAAATGTCCGCGGGCTTGAAGATGTTTCGCGATATTGAAAGGGTTTAGTCTTAGCCATGCGTTTGAGAAACATTCTGGTCTGTCTACGAATGTTCGCAGCCAAAATTGTTGTTCCTGTTTGGATGCTAATAACTTGATTTGCGATCGAGGAATTAGGACTGAGGGGTCGCGTAAATATGTCCATGGGAAGAAGCGTTTTCCTTCATAGTGCTTTGTGAAGTATTGGCCTTTCGAGATCTATTTCGTGCATTTTTGAGGATGTTTCGTATAGCTTTAGAAGCTTTGTTACGAATTTTTCCTTACATGTTGCGTATTATGGGTAAAATATAGCGGGCTTAAAGTGAATTGTGGAATGTATCAAACTTGGTCGACTGTCGACAAGTTTTGGTTTTCCGTTAACCGTTTGGTTGTTAGAACTGAGTTTCGTTACGAAGAATTTATCATATGATTTCCAACCGTGGGTTATACGATAATTACTCTCTTAATAGTCTCATGACGTTTTTAGACAAATCGTAGATTGTCGTTTAGCCGTTAAGTGATGGAGCGATGGTTTCTCAAATAGTTTGGCTTGGCGTGAAGGATGTGTTCACTCAGATAGCCAAGGATGTTGTAGGTCGAGGATTAGACCGTGGTACTTTGACATTTAAGGTCATGTTAGTTTACGATTCTATGTTTTATGTTTCAGTTATACGATGAATGTTTCGTATAATGTTACCTATAGTCTTATGAAAATTGATTTGGTTTTGTCTGAGGAAGACGTAGCCTAAGAGGTTTGATACAGAACTAGTGCGGAGTCAGTTGCGGGATGATTGCATGCTCGGATGTGACCGAGGGGAACAAAAAGCAGAAGCCAGTGAGCCGCATGGCTAAAATATGATATCTATTAAATCGTAATGCGAAGAGATCTCTCTTTAGATTGGTCATCCAAAGTCAGATTTTACAGCTATGTGTTTGCTATACAAAATATACTTCTTCGTAAAACCAGTTATGTTTACTTTCAAAAGTTTCTTCGTAAGACTTGGTTTGATTGTACGAAGGATTTTTCGTGTTAGTAATGGGGACCAGTTTTACGTGATATGTATACACATGTCAAAGTAGCGTTGTTTCTGCTGTGATTTCGATCTTAGGTGAAAGTTGCTTGGAGTTACTCATGGAGTGTTATCGGAGTTTATTTCAGTATGATCTAGTCGCAGAACGTTTTTCATTGGTTTTTTTTAGAGGATTCTCATGACACATTCGTTTCTGGAACGAATTGGTCAACCAGAGGTAGATCTAGCCAACGATCGGGAAGAAAGTGTTCCCTTTAATGTGCTCGATGCTACATCTATTCTCGAGTTTTCTTCATCGCAAATGTTCTCGATGCTTTTCCGTGACTCACTTGGTTTTAACGGAAACTGAAACAAATGCTTTGATGCTTGAAAATTTCTCGTAGAAATTTTTATACAAAAATGGCTTTAATTAAAGACGGAAAGGGCTTCAAGACTTTGGCTAATCGTCGAGTTTCAGTTTGATATTGGTACAGGTTTTCTATATGCATGATTGCGACAAGAAATGCTGTGTAGTCTTTGAAATTATGTTCATGATCGTCTGGATATGTTGCTAGCGTTTAGACGAATTTTAGATTGTCGTTTGCCTACTTAGGACGATTTGCTTTGACGAAAGTGTTTTCTTGACGATTTGCAAAAGTTTTTGAAGTTTGAGAGTATACGAGTATAGTATATGTACCTACTCCCCCTTTTTTTTTACGAAAGAGAACTGTTGAACCGATACTTTGAAGAGTTGTGTACGTTTCTTCTTCCGAGGTTTGGAATGCTCGATAATCTGGGACGGTTTACAGACGACGCTGGGACTGTGATTTGGTTGTTTCCAGGTTGACGACTTGGAATATGTCGGTTTTATGAAAATCGCTAGAAACGAATCGGTTTTAAGACGACGTTCGTGTCTCTAGTCTTTTCTCTCTTTAGGAGGTGAGCTAGATATGTGTGGCGATCGTTTCTCGATTTTCAGAGAGTTTAGATCAGTTTGCAAGATCTGGCTGAACAGTCATGGAACAATATACCGGGACAGGAAAAATCGCCTAAGACTTAGTTCGCTAGACTATCCACCTAGGTTTTAAGTTCCCTAAAGTTCTACGGCAGTCTCAAAGGCGTTTCTATTTCTTAGTAATTTCCTACGAAAGTTCCAAGCCTGATTTCAAGTCAGAAATACCTTAGTTCTCTCGAAGATTCGGGTTAGCCTCTTCGCCGTTTTGCTTGCTCATTTGCGCTTACTCTTTTCGTGTCTGTCTGCCCATTTCAAATAGCAAGAATATAGATTCTTCCTGGACTTCTCTGCTTTCCTGGCCGTGTTTAGGCTGCTGTCAATATTTGCGGTTTTCGTGATCCATGTTTCAATCTGAGCATCATTGGATTTACGAAAGTGAATGAGCATCTCGTCGAAATTTTTTTTAGAGTTTAGGAATAGCCAGGGATAATCAAGAGGTGCCAAGGATGATCAGGAAGGTTTGCTAGGTGATGAGATTTGGCGACAGATCGAGGCGCGAGAGGAAGGATGGTGAGACCGTGGAGAGAGGCAGATCGGCAAATTTTAATTTTCGGATTTCGCTCCATCTCTTTCCTTATCCGAGATTCTTTTTCTACGATTGTTGTTAGACTTTCGAAGGTTGTCAAATGTTGCCAACTTTAGTTTTAAGAAAGTTTTTTTGAAAAATAATATCGAGTTTAATTTTGCGAAAGTTATTCCGCACAATGTTATCAATTTTAATTTTACGAAAGTTGTTTCGTAAAAGATTGTCGAGCTTAATTTTTGCAAAGGTTATTTCGCAAGATGTTGTCGAGCATAATTTTACGAGATTTGTTTCGTAAAGAAGTTTTCAAGTTTTGGTTGTACGAGAACCGTGGCGAGGTTAATTATTGCAACCAAACTTAATCAGAAGTTTTTCTCATATCCGTGGGATTGATCCGTGGAAGTTTCGAGTAGTTTTTTTTTTCCAAAGTAAGATTTAGGTGACAAACATCGACAACTAGCGGAATTTATTACTAAGGAAGTGATACTTGCATTCTTACGAAACCTTAGGCTTCAGAAAACGTTTTAGCGGTGGGGATA
>NC_027749.1:30501803-30509478 GCF_000695525.1 Brassica oleracea var. oleracea | reverse complement strand
TTTCTCTGAAAGTTATTTGGAAGAAGTACAGCAGTGGGGGTTTCATAACCGATTTCATGCGCTTCCTTTTTATACTATAAATCTAGGGTTTTTCCGAAAGATATTCGGAAGAAGTACAGCGGCGAGTTATGTACCAGATTTGCTATGCTTCCTTTTTTCCACGACCGACCTAGGGGTTTTTCGCAAGATAGTCGGAAGAAGTACAGCGGCGAGTTATGTACCCGATTTGCTGTGCTTCCTTTTTCCGCGATTAACCTAGGGTTTTTCTGCGGTTTTGGGGAGATGAAGTTTTATTTTTCCGAAAAGTTTTCGGAAAACGTGTTTTGGTAAAACCCTTACATGTTGAGATTTATTTAGTTCGGTAATGAGCCAAACTTACGGGGTTTGATAAGATTTATTGTTTCCCTTAATGTTTAGAAAGAGAAATCGCGAGCTCGTTTCATTGCACTTCCTGTGGCGAAAAGTCGCGGCAAGGTTTTCGATTTTCTCAAGAACTATGGCGTTTGCGTAAGCGTTGGCCATAGGAGCAGTGGCGGCTGGATTTGTCTTACCAGCGTTGTTGCGAACAGCGATTTTGTCTTTTGTATTTCCAGACATTGTTTTGATCAAGCGTTTTGCGGCTATGAGTTAGAGTAATCTGTACCCCCCTCCTTCTAGCGCCAAACTGTGGGAACCAAAATTCACACCGTCGATTTCCGTAATCGGAGGAAAGTCAGGAAACCCTAACTTTCCTAGAGGTCCCGGATTCTCTGCGAGAGACCAAATAAATGCAGAAAATATGAAAAGATAACAAAACAAATTTATAGAAAAGGTAGATCTTATTTCGAATCCGCGTAAGAGCGTTGCGATCATTACAAGAGACTATAAAACCTTCGGCCGCAAGAGCTGTCAGCAAATTACCTAGCTCTAGTAACCTAAAACCCTAAACCTAGTTGAGTCGTAGCTCGATAATAGAAGATGGAAAAGATATGAAAATGGTTTTGATTGATTTCGGACTGAACCTTATGAAAGGCTGCCTACGTACCCCTTTCTAGGATCAAGCCGAACGTAGTTCAAGAGTGAACCAAGAGATCGAACTGCTTGTGCGCGTTCGTCTGGTAATCGGGTGCCAGTCATAGAAACAGAGCATGTCGAGAATCATGCCTCAAAGTTTCTAAATGCCGAGAGTTCTCCTTTTGCCTCTCGCCTAGGACTCCTTATATACTTGCTCCTAGGTCGGTTTGCGCCTTCCCCTTCAGCCCTTAAGCCGTCATAGCTCAAAAATGGAGATATTCTAATTTTCTCGATCTTCGTGATTATCTTCGGAAACTTCATATTTATCCCCGGAAACTTAACATTTATCTTGCCTTACGAACCAAGCATAAACCGTCATAAGGCTTATGGGTTTTCGGTTAAGAAATCGTAAGTGGGCTTCGAGTTGCGTTTTAGGCCTCTTTGGGCCGTCTTTGACTTGAAACGTTTTTTACGGTTTCTTCGATAAAAACAAACTTCCCGCGGTTTTTATCATAAAGTTTGACTGATGACTTCGAGTGATGAGAAACAAAGAATGGTTTAGCCATGGCCTACGGGAGATAGCATTAAAGAGTAGACGAGAATGCATGGATTCGTGTCGTATCGACGTTTTGGGAATGTTCGGTCGCTACGCACCGACCGAGCCGTGTACGTGCTTGGTCGCTACGTAGCGACCAAGCCGTGTGCGTGCGTCCAAGACGTGTTCGTGCTCAGTCGCTACGTCGCGACCGAACTTGGCTTGACCTTGGTCGTTACGTAGCGACCGAGCTTGGCTTGAGCTCGGTCGCTACGTAACAACCGAGCCGTGTGCGTGCTCGGTCGCTACGTAGCGACCAAGCTTGGCTTGTGCGTGGTCCGATGGCCATACTTGAGCTTGCCCGTGGCCGATTTGGATACGTGTCTGTTGCCTTCAGACAATCGGTATTTAGTGGTTCGATTGAGATTAGAACAAGATTTTTCCGCAAGGCTCTTCGTAAAGATTTCTTTACGAAGATCACTTTTCGTAAAAATGTTAATGCCGATTTTTACAGACTTTCAGACATTGATTCCGTCATGACCGATTTTGACCCCAACAAATACGCCAGCTGAGACTCGATGAGCAGCGGTGCGGCGTCAACAAGAAATCCAAGAATTCCCGTATAAGATAGCAGCTCCGGTGAGAAAGTCGCAGAGCCAATTCTGTGAAGAACCGTCAATGTTTAAAAAGGCGTAATGTGATGGAGACGCAGCGGTGACGTAGTAGCGAGCAGGTCTGGCGAGTCCACACTCTTGCACAGTAATTCCGGCGACATGGGAAGGGGTGAGAGGGCAATAGAGCCGATTGTGAAGAATCGTCTATGTTTGAGACGGTGAAATGTGATGGAGACGCAGGGTGACGTAGTAGTGAGCAGATATGGCGAGTCCACACTCTTGCACAGTAAAACACCCCTGGCTGAGACTGAATTCTTGACAAACACAATTACCATTTTTGCAGCACAATAGCAAACTGAATCTTTGAGAGGCCCATGCCCGAAATGACAAAACCATAAGCCCAACAAGGAAAGGATGCTGAAGCTGAAGCTGACCGGGTCTGTAGTTACCGTCGCTGAACAAGCAGCAAAGCTCGTCTTGTCAGTGTAGAGCTCGACATACTTGATTTGAAGTGGAGGAGGAGGGGAGGTCGCAGCTGGAGAGTCTGTGAAAAGTTGATGATGTAAATCTGGAGCAGTCGGCATGGCTTGTAGATCCGACATAACAGGCAGGCGAATTTTATATCTAGTGAACAGATGACGGCGGTGTGACGAGACTGGACGTTCCACAGCAGGAGAAAGTGCTAGCACCAGAGGATGTGGTTTTAGATGGTCGATTGTTTTCCGACGCAAACGCTTATGTGGTAGTTGTGGTCACAAATCGAACACCATAGCAAAGAAGATGGAGATGGTATGAGTAGAGGAAGGAGAAAGAGGGACGAGGCATGCAAGCTTCTGCTCCACTGGTTATGTGCTCAAATTATCCAAGAGAAACTCTCTCAAATAAGAGATCGATTGTAGTACTTGAGGATCATATCATCAGAGACTCGATATCTCACACAAAAGACTTGAGTTTCAGATCAAGCAAGGTCAAAATATATAAAGCAATAAATAAAACAAGAAAGTAAATAAAACAGTTTGTTTGTGAAGGAAGAAGTGGTGCAAAGTGGTGCTTAGGGTTCCATTCAGATTATCAGAACTACAATTAATAGATGTTAAGGGTCGATCCTTGAACTCGAATACTAAAGTAAGATATCCAGCTCTCGCTGCGAGTATGATCAGATGACTAAGTCATATTTCAGCTCTCGTGTGTGAACAAGGAACGAGTATCGATCGATACTATAGAGTGAGTGTCGATAAGTAATTCATTAGATAAGTGTTAGCGACCTAATCAATATGTTCACTAGATGTCTAGACCAGCTCTCGCATGTATCTAACAACCTAGCTCAAAAGAAATATTATCAAGTAAAGAACTCAATTTCAAGGTTGTCTACAATCTTAAGTTCGGGGTTCTAGCTAGGTACTTTAGAACACAAGCAATTAGCTCAATTCTGTGAAGGATCCTAATAAATCACCCTAGAAGTTCTGTAATTCAGAAGTTCATTCAAACCCCTAATAAACCTAATCTAGCAGATGGCTTAACTCAGACATGATCAGAGAAACAAAAAGCATAGAAAGAATAAATGAAATAGAAATCAATATAAGAACCAAAGGAGTTCCAGGAGGACTCTAAAGGAGTTCCAGGAGGACTCTGAAGGAGTTCCTCCCTTCTCTCCTAATCTAATAGAGAAAACCTAATAAAATAAAAGCTTAGTCTAAACAATGGCTTAGAAAACACATATATAGAATTTAAAGTCGGCCAAGGGCATTTTGGTAATTTGTGGTGACTTCAGAGCCTAAATTGGTCTTGAAATAGACTTGGCCAGTCTTCTGGCATCAGTCTCGAGAAACACCAAGGGTGTAATGTCGATCGACACTCCTTATAATCCTCGACAACTTCCTCTCACAACTCAGGTATACCACTCTTCAGTAAAACAAGCATAACTTTAGATCTAACTCTCAGATGGACCTCAAATTGGTGGTATTGGAAAGCTAACTCAAAGCTATATCTTGTATCAAAAGATGAGCTCAATCTCATCATGGGAAGATACCTATCCATAGCTAAACTTTTTACTCGATTGTGAAGTTCTGCACCTCAAATAGCTCTAAAATCACCAAAGTCCCTCAAAACGTACCTGAATCTGAAAAGACTCCAAACACATATAATAAACTCAATAAAAGACATACATTACAACTCCTCCAGACTTATTATTTTGTTTGTCCTCAAGCAAAACATAGAATAGTATGTGAAAGAGGTTTGAAACACATGGATTCACATATCTTTTAACCTACTACCTCATCTCTCCAATTTTACAAGTGAATCTGTGCCAACCTTAGAGTTATTTCCATGTACTACACTCTAGCTTAGCAACCATACCATACATCACACAACTCAGCTAATAGTGCCTGACATACCCCTATACTGATCTTATTTCTGCAAGTAAATGTGTAGGCTAAATCTTGGGAGTATCAATCAGAGGACACATCGACTCTTACCCCAGCAAGTATATGAACAAATATGTAGTCTTCTCTGATTCTTTCGCTTTCTATTCTCTCTTCTATGAATCTTTTTATCTCTATTCCAATGAACAGTGACGCTGATGCAGTCCGTCTTATTCATCTTCTTTTTCGATTTTTTTTATTTGGTAAAGTGGAGGTGAATAGTGGGGTCATTAGTAACGTACCTACCCCTCGCTTCCAACAATGTGTGATCATTCCTTAGAATTAGAATAGTGGGGTCATAGGTAATTTACCTACCCCTCTGTATCATAGGAAATCATCTCAATCTTTTATTTTATAAATGTTGAAGAGAGGTGAAAGGAGAACCAAAAATATACAGACTCTTTATCTTCCAGACTTGCAGGAGTAATTCGATCCAGTGTATACCAAGCTCCAAAACAAGTGATTGTTGTTGATTAAGGGTGGAAGTCAGCTTCAGTTCCTTCATATATTCTCAGCAAGTGTGGATGTTATTAGCAAGTGATCCACTGTGGTGTTTCCATTTAGTACACCCTGTAGTCAGTAAATCTAATGGTGCTAGAGAATAGTTAGATAATAAGTAAGATAAAAAAGTTCATCATCCCCTTTGACTCTATAAAACTTAATAAAAGCACATAAAATTAAAGCTCAAAATAAAACAAAATATCAGTATTACCTCCGCCATACTTAAACGTAAACATTCCCAATGTTATACAGTTAGGGATTGGCAAAATAAATAAACCATATGTAAAAATTTAACAAGGAGAAACGGTTGTACCTGCCTCTGATATGAGTGTCGATCAACACAGGCTTCAGGGTCTGGCATTCCAATTCAGAAAGAGATACGGGGAGCTGCAAACCCTGTATGTAGGAATTGAGGATGAGGTCCGCGCTTCAGGGTCTGGCATTCCAATTCAGAAGGTCAAAATGAACCTAGGCTTTCATTGCGAGAGGAGGCAGTGTCTTATGCACGGTTCGAACAAGAAGGACAGAAGCGGTAGCTTGCTCACGCCGCTCTTTAAGCATTTCAGCATTGATCTCGGCAAATACAAGGTGAGCACGGATATTCAGTACCTCGACATCAAGTACCTTATGGCGTGCCACATCATGTGAGATGAGGATACCTACAGCTTCTTCGACAAGGAGGGTACCCAGCTGTTCACCAAGCTGCCTCACCCCGAGATCACCAGGCTCAGCGTTTCGACAACATACGCTTCCTCCCACCACCCGAGCTCCTATGCATTGATCCTCGTGCTGCTGCACCTGACGCGAATATAAAGGATGTCGAGGACATTACCCCAGAAGCTGACCCATCATACGACCTCGGAGAGCTGGCGGAGGCGGATGTGACAGATGATCAGGCTTAACGACGCTGGATGGTTGACTCGCAGCGGAAGAACAACAGTCTCATGCGGAGGATCCTCCATCTCGTTACCGGCGGCTGCATTGGCGGAAGTAACCAGCGACAGTCACCAGCAGCGCAGACCCCACGACCACACCGTCCAGGCAAGGAGCCTATGGGAAGAGGCCCTTCAACTGAGGAGGTTAATCGCTCGCGCAACAGACGTTCGCTTGATCTAGCCGAGAGCGGCAAGTCCGATTGAGTCTACCAGGACTTTTCTCTATCCATTGTTTTATCCATCTGAACTCTTTATCTATTTGCTGTGTATTTGGCTGACTCCGATTTGATGTCACACCAGGGATGGTGTGAATTAAGTCTGGGGGAAGCACTTGTTTGTGTGCTGCTACTCTAGGTTTTTATTTCTGAGTCAGTCCCTATATCATTTGGATGTTTTATTGAGTCAGTTTAGGATCGAGTCAGCTAAAACTCTTGTGGGAATTAGGACCTTGTGTTGTGATAATCTTTTAACCACCTCATGCTCTAACATTCTTATCCAGTGACCTTAGCAGTGATGAAAGACCCACACTTGGGCCTGGATCACCCCTGACTTATCTCATTTGATTCAGTAGAAGCTCTCAACCGATCAGGTTACACTGGGTAGACTCAACTCCACCTAACTTGAATCTAATCTTGACTGAAATTCTTCTTGTTATGGGCACTAGATCAGGGAAACGAGACTTACACTCATGACTTCTTACTTTTTTTACCAATCTTGCTGATCCTGAGTGGCTAGCTCCTCTTTAGCTAGTTCTCACCTTGCGCCTAAGCCTTTATTTTCACCCTCATGCACTCTGTTTTTCAGTGTCATATGTGTAGATATGTGTAAAAGGGTAGGAGAGGAAAGGATCGACGCAGCCTCTTACTCGTTAATGCCATACATTCAGAGAAGATAGATCAAGCATGAAGAGAAAAGTCAATGAGACCATGCTCTAACAAGAGAACAGTCTATGGGTGCATGTTCTAACCAGGGGAACAATGGCGACCAGTAAGAAAAAAAAGAATAGACCACCAGTGGCTGCAAAACATTCATTATGTTGCCTCTCCCTCCCAACCCCATCACCTTGTAAAAAAAAAAATATATATATATATATATATATCTTTTGTTTCTATGGTGATGGAGATGGGGAAGGTGAATCCAAAAAATACACGCCACTGGGAAGGTTGAGCAAGGAGTTGGTACCAATTTTTGAGGAGAAGGCAAAGGAAGTCAAGAACTAAAGAACAGTCCCACGGTTGATCCGAAGGAGAGAACAACTGCACCCGTGAAGCAGAAACGAGTAAGGGCTGTGGACATCAATGGATCCATCCTCTCATGCTATTTTGCGCGATATCCTGAATCCACTTAAAATTGGTAGCCCCTAAACACTCTTAGCTCCACCATGAAATAGCATGTTCCTTACCTAGCCCGTCTACCCTGAATAGTGCCTGTGATGAGAAGCTCACGCTGTTCTTAATTGAATTTAAGGAGTTTTGTCTTGATAGTGTACCCTTTTTCAGGTATGAGATACAGAGTATGGAGCTGATTTTCGAACAGCGATCGTGGGTGTTCTGGTAAGGGTGTGTGGCCTGAGTCTACAGCTTGTATGGTTCAGAGATGTGTGGTAAGGGTATGGTTATTGAGGACAAGCGAGTTTCCACTCTTTCAAACCTTTCTCCCTGCTCTTGAGGCTTGGCC